>NW_004754920.1:1035442-1040037 GCF_000188695.1 Salpingoeca rosetta | reverse complement strand
ACCGTCGTGTGTGTGTGTGTGTGTGTGTGTGTGTGTGTGTGTGTGTGTGTGTGTGTGTGTGTGTGTGCCTGCGTACGTGGGGTGAGAGTGGAGCAAATGGGTGCGCTGCTTGCTGGTATTGCTGTTTGTCACACATGCGCTACACCATAATCCCTCACTTGTGCCCCCTCACCACTGGTTCCGCAACATGCCCTCATCTCCTCTGTCTTTGACTTGTGCTCGATTGTTCAGCTGCACTCCGTCCTCACCGTGCTTCAGGATGAGCTTGTCAACAACCAGTTTCCCGAGTACGTCCTGTCTACTGATGCATGTGGTTGCTGTTCACTCATGTTCGAGCGTGTGCATGTCACTTGTGTCCTCATTTTCACGCGACCCGTGCTCATGTGTATGTGTGTGTACATGCGCTGTGCTGTGCAGTGAGCTGGGTGGCTTGACGGTGCTGTGGGACGGACGCCCTGCCAATCTTCGCGTGTTTACACAGGACCCGCGCTTCTTCTGTCTGCTCCTCTCCACGGCGGTGAGCACGGTTAAATCCACATGTTGTGCGTGTGTGTGTGTGTGTGTGTGTGTGTGTGTGTGTGTGTGTGTGTGTGTGTGTGTGTGTGTGCGTGTGCGTGCGTGTGCGTGTGTGTGTGCGTGTGCGAGTGAGTGTGCGTGTGCTTCTGTACTCGACTCGTGAGACGTGTCGCAACAGCTTTGTTGACAGTCCACTATGCTTTGTTTGTCTTACCCTTCTCATTACTCCTCATTGCTCCTCCTTACTCCATTCTGTCACGGCATTGTAGCACTTGCCACGACTCCCTGCGTTCGTCCCCGTGTGTGCTGTGATTGAAGTGGATTGGATATCCGACCATCGCCACCGCAGTCGTGTCTCGGACCGCTTTGGCGCCAAACGCACACCACCCGTCACCCTCTACAGGTGTGTGTATGTGTGTATGTGTGAATGTGTGTGAATGTGTGTGAATGTGTGTGAATGTGTGTGAATGTGTGTGTGTGCGTGTGTTTGATTGATTGAATGATAGGTCTCATGTGCAAGTGTGCTGTCTTCGTTTGACTCTCCTCTCAACGCTACCGCTTCAACACGTTGCTGTTCAGGTTGTACACGAAGGACACGATTGAAGAACGTGAAGCCAAGGAGCAGCCGCCATCACAGGTGAGCAGACACACAACTGACGTGCGTGCTTGCTGCTTCACAAGCAACTACGCTCACAAGCACCCACGGCATGTCTCCGGTCACAACGCAGTGCTTACTGACACACACACACACACACGCACGCACGCACACACACACACATACACACACACGCACACACCTGCATTGGCCGTTGACATCCACTCAGCATCTCCGACGCGTGGACAAGGCAGAACGCATGGCGCGTCTGTTGCACTGCCCGTCCGTCCTTGCACCACAGCCACCACTTGCACCACCGCCAACAACCGCTGTTTCGTCAGCCGGCGAGTGATGCACGTCTTGCAACACATGACGAGATTGACACCCGAACAATGGCGCCGCCACATCGCTGAGGGCTTGGTGTTGGTTGAGAGGTTGCGGCTTTCTTTACAAGGGCGCCGTGGCATGATGTGGTACACACGCACACATTTTTTATTCTTTGACCTACAAACCAGAACACTCTCTTTGTTTCGAACACAAGAACAAGTAGACAGGTGCGTACGCACTCGCACGCACGCAAGCAAAACAGGTGCATTGGTGAATCATGTGTATGTTTCCCATTTGTTGTGGGCGTTCCTCAGCTTTCCTCGTGTCTCCTCTTCTTGCTGCAATTGATCAAAACATAAACGAAGCATGAGTCAACCTTGCAGCCAATGCAAACACACAAGCGTGTACGATGGATGCAACACGCGCCCACGCCGAGTCGACAACGAGAAACAAAACAGCTAGGTGACCCGGCAATATGGGCAAGCAGTTGACATGTGCGGCATGTCATTACGATGGTTCGAATGACGTGTCGAATCATGTGAGAGCGTGCACCATTCATCACATGAGCACAAATACGCATCGCACCTGACGCCTGCGCGCATGCCCTCGTGGGTGTAGTCGAGGAACGCTGTCTTCTGCGTGAGCTGCTGAATGCGACGCATGTGGCGCTCTGATGGTGACGGCGAGGGTGGAAGCAGTGACGACAGGGAGGGGGCAGGTGACAAGAAGTGGAAGTGGTGGCGGCATATGAGCAGCGTGAGGACCCAAGGAAAGAGAACAATGCAACAACACGTGTGATACTCAGCAAGACACCGGTCCAACGCAGTGACCACACACTTGGTGCCACCACGTGTGTCGCACCAGAGTAGGCGATGAGCGAGTCGAGAGTCTTGGCGCAGTTTGGAATCTTGAGCAGGTGGTCGTGGGAGGTGGTCGTGATGATGATGTTCAGGAGCTCGTGCGCCTCCCGGCTGAGTGGAGTGGTATTCGGGTGATATTGGGATACATTGGATTCGAGTGGATGGTTGGTCGAATGGGAAGTTGGTTGGTGGGTTGGTGGGGCGCACGACACGAGCATTCAGGCAGAAGGAAGCAACATGAGCAAAGCGAGTACAGTAGAGTAGACAGCATGCAAGGCATGGGCATTCAATGTGTGTGTGTGTGTGCATGAGCGTGTGTATGTGGGCGCGCGTGTGGCTCTGACCTGGTCTTTGAGTTGAAGTTCCAGTTCTCAATGAAAGAGAGCAGACGCGTAATCTGCTCAATATCCAACTGTTGAATGCACGGCTCAACCTCATCCTAACACACACACACACACATACACGCGCAGATTCAGGTATGTTGAGGTGAGATGCAACAGCGAGGCTGTGAGCAAGACGAACAAAACGCTGGAGGTGGTGTATTCATTATGGCACTCGTGCGCGCACCATTTCGTCGGCGTCTCGCAGGTGTCGCAGCAGTCGCAGCAGCGTTCGTGGCTGTTGTGCACATGCATCCATACGTCCACGTGCAGGGCGGTATATGAGTGCATGCCGGGGAGGCAACAACAACAGTCGAGCCAACAACACAGAACAGCAGCAGGGCTGGAACTCAAAGCACACACGTGAACCACCACATATCCACAAAAACACACAAACACACATACAAGCCAAGGGTAGGCGCACCCTGTTCTTGTTGACGGCACGGCGAAAGGCCTCTGCGTATTCCTGGCTCTGGATCAAGTTGTTGAGCTCCTGATCCTCACGCAGCTGAAGAAACAGCACACACACACACGCACACACACACGCACACACACACACACACACACACACACAAAAGGACATGGTTATCATGAAGGTCGAGGAATGAGCACATCTCACAGCAGATTTGAAGACAAAAAAACACAAACCGAACAGCGCCTTGACACCACCAGCACCATCACCTCCATCACCACCACCATCACTGTCACAGTCGTGCTCACCCTCTCCTCCTCCTGCTTGCGTGCTGCGTCGTCCTTCTCCTTCGAGTCGTCGCGCCAGATGGCGATGGTGCCGTCCGCGGCGCCCGTCGCCATCTTCTCTCCACTCCCGCTCACATCAAGTGCCCAGATCTGATTGTAACGCGCGATGGGTGAGACGCGGTGAACATCGACGGGCAGCACGGAGCAAGTGTAGCACCAGCAAACACGCACATGCGAATCGCTCGCGTCCTGGCACACACCGCATGCAGCCATGCGCAAAAACGTACACATACGCACGTACACACACACACACACACACCCGCATCAAGACACACACACACACACACACACACACACACACACACACACACACACACACACACACACACACACACACACACACACACACACACACACACACGCACTTTACGCCACCTTTTCGTCGTGGCCGTCGAGTGTGGTGACGCAATCGCCCGTGCGCAGTGTCCAGAGCTTCACAACGCCGTCAGAGGACGACGACACAATCTGGGTGCCCTTGCTCACAAACACGAGTTTCAGAATGGAGTTGGTGTGACCCTCCATAGTTCGCAGACAGGCGCCGCTGACCGCGTTCCACAGCTTCACGGTTGCATCACCAGAGGCAGAGGCCACAATCTGGTCTGACGGAGAAAACCGAACACACCACACGCCGCGCTTGTGACCCTTCAAGTGAAGCTTCGCGTCGCCCGTGTGTGTGTTCCACAGCTTGATGGTGCGGTCCTGCGACGCTGATGCAAGCAGCTTGTCGTTGGGGGCCACGTCAAGGCTGTTGATGTCCTTCTTGTGCGCAATGCGGGAGTACTCGACCGTGGCGGGGATGGCACCCTTGATTGTGCGGTCCACAGAATCATCGTCCTCGTCGTTCTTCACAACATCGTCCCATGGAAGCGTCCACTTCTTGACTGTTGTGTCCTCGCTGCCCGTGAACAGAGCGTTCTTGCTCTTCTTGCAAAACACAACCTAAACAGCGTGTGAAAGCAATGTGTGTGTGTGTGTGTGTGTGTGTGTGTGTGTGTGTGTGTGTGTGTGTGTGTGTACAGAGCAAGCCATCACGTCAGCATAGCAGAACGAGTGATTGACATCACACGCACCACGTGTGTGTGTGTGTGTGTATGACTGAGTGTGTGTGATCATAATCTATAGTTAGCCCTCTTTCCTTGGTTCACTTCACCACATCCC
>NW_004754920.1:1022202-1027202 GCF_000188695.1 Salpingoeca rosetta | reverse complement strand
AGCTCCAGTGTTGTGTTGACGGCGGCTGCAAACACGCGTGCGCCCTCGTCCTCAAGCCACTGTGCAAGTGTGCGCGCAGCAGGTGCAGACTCCCTGTGATGGTGATGGGAAGCGTGGAACTGTGAAGGAAGAACGGAACGGATTGAAAGAGTTAGGAACGCAAGCAAGCCTCGGATTCACACACACACACACACACACACACACACACACACACACACACACACACACACACACACACACACACACACACACACACACACACACACACACACACACACACACACACACACACACACACACACACACACACACACACAACCTTGCGGAGAGGATGGCGTGTTGCGTGTGGAGATGATCGAGTTGACCGTCAAGGACGCGGCGGTACAAATCAGCAATCTTGGCGCCAGCTGGGCCTGGTGGTCGCAGCAGCAACATTGTGTGTGTGTGTGTGTGTATGTGTATGTGTGTGTGTGTGTGTGTGTGTGTGTGTGTGTGTGTGTGTGTGTGTGTGAACGAGGGTACACGACACGCGTTATCAACCAAACGAAGCAGAGGGCACGCCATGGGGGATCAAGGGAGATATGACGACGGCACCAACCTGGAAGCTGCCGCTCAATGGTGTCCGGTGACACGACGTGATATTGGCATGCGATGGCGACGTCGCTGTGGCTGAAGCGGCGCTGCACGATGCTTTCGACACTCGCACAGTACTCAGCACCCGTGATCACATCACCAACGACACGAACAAAGTGTCGCTGCCTTGCGCGTGAGGAGGGGAGTGAGGACACAAAGCTCTCCCGTTGGTCGATGCCGCTGTCCCTGCCACCACTGCCACCACCGCTGTCATCGCCGCCGCCACTGTTCTCAGCGAAGCGGGGCCTCCATGTGGGCCCCTTCAGCCACTGCCACAGCTGTGCCAGGCGCAACGTGAGTGGCGACGACTGCGTGTGGCGAAGCGTGTCCGTGATGGAGCGGGCAGCGAAGAGGCCGACGTCGCTCGCAGCGTGCATGGGGATGCGCTGGTCTTTCGGAAAGGGCGAATACAGCCCAATCTCCACCACAGCCACCTCCTGCTGCTGCTGTTGCTGCTGTCGTTGATTCTGGCAACTGCTGCCACCGCTGTTGCCACTGCTCTTCTTGCTGCCGCTGTCATTGCCCGCTACCCCGTCGTGATCATGGTTGATCCCGCCATCACCTCCACCACCAGCACCTCCTCCTCCTCCTCCGAGACCAGCACCCACAATATCCACGCTGAAGCGCTGCTGTCCGCCCTTGGTCACGAGGTTCTCGAAGAAGAACCCGCTCCGTATGGAGAGCACAGACTCAAACGCGAGGCTGTTGGCGTACTGCTCCAGGTCCGCCTTACTGTCCAGCCAGCGCACGCCCGTCCTGTCACCGCTGCTCCACACAATGTGGGGCACGTGAGCTGCGTGTGCGGCGTCCAGCAAGGCCCTGCCCGTTCGTCGCTCCCCTTCATCGTCGTGGAAGTCCGTGAATGTGACGAGAAAGGCGGCAGCGCACCCTTGCAGCGCGGCGCTCAGCGTGGTGGCACTCTCCAAGCTCCCTTCAATCACGTGCACGCCCAAGGTGCTTGACAGCTCTCGCGCTCGCGCACTCGATGCGTTCCTGGACACTGTGCGCAGCTCACGGAAGCCAAGGCCGTGTAGCTCCTCCAGCGCCGCCCTGCCTGCAATTGCACGCGTGTGGTTGTGTTGGAAGGGGGGGGGGAGAAGGGGCATACACGTTTGGATGGGGGGAGCGCGTGCACATGCGTGCGCTTGAGCGAGTTGTGTTTGAGAGAGTGCGGATGGCCCCCAAGTGGGCCCTTTGCTTGTTTCCGTCTCCATCTTCACCAATCACAAGCAGCCATACAAGCCACATCAGCACACCACAACACATGGCCACACCACAACACACATGACCACCACCACAAGTCACATGAGCTTGCCTTGAATGCCGGTTCCTCCAATGACGAGGATGGGCTTTATGGAGAGCGGCGGCTGGGATGAGGCAACGGCCAAGGCGAGGACCACAGCACCCAGCACCACGGCAGGCGGGACCATCACGGTGTGATGTGTCGAAACAACAACACGCGATACGCGCTCAGCGGGCATCAGGCAGGCGATGTGCCTTGCAATTTAATGGGGTGCCACAACAGGGTTGTGATGTGAACTTCAATCATGTGGGTGTGTCGAATCGACAGACAGAGACAGACAGTCGATGATGCACCAAGACAAGATAACAGTGTGTGGCCAGGGAGAGAAAAAGAGAGACAGAGAGACAGAAAGACAGAGAGAGAGAGAGAGATGAAAGGTGGAAGCAAGCAAGGGTATTCGTTACATTAGTCATGTGTCACATATCACGCACGTCACATGCCACATGTCTCGCTAGATCACTCCTTCTTGTAGCCGGCCTTATCCAGCAAGGACTCCAAGACAGCGAGGGGCATGCCCAGGATGCTGTCCTCGGAACCCTTTCTCTCCCCCAGGTATGGCTGAAGCTTCGGGTGGTCGATCATGAAACCACCGCAGCAGTACATGACATCTCCCTTGCCTCCCTCGATGACCTCATCCATCACTGCCTCTGGGATGGGCTTGAACTGTTGCGATGCAATGTCCACTTGCTGGAAGCGTTCTCCCGTCGCCACGTTTGTCACGACGACAGCCGTCACTGTCGTTGCCGGCACCGTCTCATAGCTGCGAAGGTACTCCTTGCACATCTCGGGCGTTTCTGGCTTTTCCCGGATCGTTCCCTTGTAATGCACAACCTGATCTGTGTGTGCATGTGTGCATGTGTGTGTGTTGTGTGTGTTGTGTTGTGTGTTGTGTGTGTGTGTGTGTGTGTGTGTGTTGTGTGTGTATGCGTGTGTGCATGTGTTGTGTGCGTGTGTGTTGTGTGTGTGTGTGTACATGTTGCGTTAGAAAAGGATGATTCATTGAGAGCAAGCTGATACACCTGTCGACCATGGCGTGTACATCCCACCGCACACACGCACACACGCACACACGCACGTGTACTTGATGATGATGCGTACCGCTGGTGATGAGGAAGCTGTTTGGTGGACACTTTGGGACGAGGGCGTCGGCTTTTGCGTTGGCGATGGCCAGCGTGAGTTTGGAAGGGTCGCTCACACCACGCCCGTCCTCGTCGCCATCCACCGTCACAGCGCGCTCATCGATATCCGCCGCCATGGCCTCAAACGTGTATCCTTGCTCCTCCAGCTGCTGCCGTCGCCACTTGGACGACGAGCCCAGCACAAGCACACTCGCAACAGACATCTTTGTGGTTTGCTTGTTGTGGTTGGTTGGTGGTTGGTGGTGGTGGTGCCGCTCGATTCAAAACACCGTAGACGTGTTCCGCTTTCACTCGCTGGTCGTTCAGTGGCGCGCTCAATTTGTGGTGTTTGTCTCAAAAATGACGATGATTTGTTGGTATCGTTCATAATAATTTGGGCGAAATTGGGACGCACATCAGCTGTTTGTTTTGTGCGGAAAGTCGTGTGCCAAACAAGCAAGACTCGCTCCGTATCCGCTGCTGCGTGTGTGTGTGTTGGTGTGTGGCAGAGAGGCAGAGCGAACAGACCACACTACAACCATCGATCATGAGTGATGGAAGCGGCGCTGGCAGCAGCAGCAGCAGCAGCAGCGCAAGCGGTCATGGTGGCGGTGGCGTGGAAGAGGCCCTGAGAAGGGCGCTGAGATCACCAGCACAACACCACAAGAAGGCAACCACGGCGGCCATGGCGCTGCTACAGAACACACCACAGGTGCGCCCGTGTATGCTGTGCTGGGATGCGTTGTGAAGTGCCATGCTGTGCTGTGCGTGATATCTCGTCTCACTGGTACGTGTACTTGCGCGCTTGCATTCGTCTGGGCGTGCGTGTCCTTGCGCAGAAACCAACGGCAGCATCGAAGACGGAAGGTGGTGGTATGGGTGCGAGGAGCAGAGAGGATGATGGCGCTGCACGCGCCAGGAAGAGGCACCTTGCTTCACGCACCCCGTCCCCAAACCATGAGCACTTGGCCAAGGTAGCGTGAACAGATGTACATATGTGTATGTTTGGGGAGGGGGCTTGCGATTGTGTTGTTTGCATGCGTGTTTGGTTGTGTGCGCAACCGTGTGTGCGTGTGCGTGTGTCAAGTTGGCTGCAGCGAGCACACGTACAGGTGTGCAAGAAGGCACGATGCGCGACCATGCTTCTTTCCCCCCTCATGGCTTCTTATGCGTGCACGCATCGTTCGTGTTGATGCAGGCTGCGTTCCGGCCCGTGATAGAATCGCCGGCCGTTACGCGATCACGCACTACAAAGGACTCACCAGCGGTGAGCGGCATACCACGTCCGCAATGCTATTCATGATTGTCTACACACACCCGCACACGTCCACACACACACACACACACACACGCCCATACACAAACGTCCATACACAAACGTCCATACACACTCACTCACACACACACACACAAACGTACACTTCCTCGCGCATATAAACACACACACACACACCCCCCAGCGACGCTCCACGGGCGTGGAGTATGTGGAGGAGTTGGACATGCAGCCGCGCAAGCTCGAGCTGCCAGCACACGATGAGGTGGACGAAGAGGAGGAAGCAGAACATGTGGAACTGGGTGGGCCTGGCCTGCACACCTTGGCTGCGAGGACGGAGAAAGAGGTACCAGACACAGCTAATGCAGAGGAAGAGCAGCAGGCAGAGACGCAGCAGCAGCGGCGATCAGGACGACGCCGGCAGGGCGTGCAAGCACGCACAGCTGCTGCCCACGCAAGCGTCGTACCTGGCGACATTCAAGCGTCTGTGGTGTCCGCGCTGAAGACAGCACAGCAGCGGTCGCAAGCAACAACATCTTCGCCATCAGCCCTAGCATCGCCACCACCTCCGTCACCATCGTCGTCATCATCGTCATCATCTGTCCTTGCTGGCGCTCAGCCTCGCATTGATCTTTCACAACCTGGTGGCATCGCACTCGCCCTCGCTGACGTG
>NW_004754920.1:999702-1017202 GCF_000188695.1 Salpingoeca rosetta | reverse complement strand
TGTGCTGCTCGGGTCAAAGCTCTTCGGCAAGCGCACCTGCGACATGTTCAGCAGTCACGACGAGCTGCGTTACATTTTGCAAGCCAACACGCCGATCGTGCTTGTGCACATGTGCCACCGCTTCAAGTACTGGGCCAGCCAGCGCATCCTCTCGACGTCCCGCTTGCATTCGTGCGCCTGGCTAGCACACACGTTACCATCCTCCTCGTCAGAGGCCAGGACGACGCCACCACAACAGGTCCTGCACACCATCGAGGCGGCGATGGCAAGAGTAACCAGCTGTGGCAGCAACCCAGCTCCTTCAGCACCAACACAACCACAGCCAGCAGCACCAACACAACTGCGACCAGCAGCACCAACACAACTGCGGCCAGCAGCACCAACACAACCACAGCCAGCAGCACCAACACAACTGCGACCAGCAGCACCAACACCATCTGTCGTCCCGAAACATTGCACAGTAGCCCCGACGCTGCCGACGCTGTACGAAGAAGCTGAGACCAGCAGCGTGGGCACGAGCGACGATGGCAACGGCGCCGACGACAAGCACGCTGCAAAAACCCGCACGGACGAGGGGCGTGATGACTCGCGGGCGTGCGTTCGCCGCCTCACGAGTGATGCACAGGAGCACATGTCCTGTCCTGAAGGAGCGACGGCCGCGCTCGCCGCCCTTGTTGCCTGCAGCATCGAGAGTCCCACCAGCATTGTGTGCTGCCTTGCACGGGATCAACTTGCTGTGAACACCGTCCTTGGCGTCATGCGTGCCCACCCGCGCGTATGCGAGTTGCAGCGACTAGGCTGTCGCATCCTGGACCGTGTGATGTCGTTTCTCTTTAGCACACGCAAGCAGCAGCACCCACGAGAAGAGCAGCTGGACGCCGGGGAGGACGAGCACAGCATGCGCTGTCTGCTGCGGGAACGCATCCCTGAACCCGTGCTCACGGCAATGTGGCACCATCAAGGAGACGATGCCATCCAAGCATACGGCTGCAGGATTCTGCGACGGCTTACTCGGGACCCTGACATGCAACACGAGCCCTTGGTGCGTGCTGGCGCTGTTTCCGCCATCGCCACCGCCATGCACACCCACACGCGCGTACCCTGCATCCAGCGAGCAGCTTGCAAGGTTCTGACCAAGCTCATCCTGCGGAGCGATGAGGGCGACGCGCTTGTGCGCGAGGTTGTGGACCTGGGCATCCTCGAAGCCTTGGCTGAGGCGCTACAGCACCACGCCATGGACGCCGCCGTTGTTGGCGCTGCATGCCAGTTCTCTCAAGTACTCCTGCAGTCCCTCCCTTCGCCCTCGGATACCGCAACTCTGGCGGCTTCGGATTCAATCGGTGCACGCGCCCTTGCCAAGACGGCCGCAGCGCTACTGACCTCCGCCGTTGAGCTGATAGACGAAGGACGACACGGGCCAGCAGCAGCCCACTCACACCAACAGCAGCAGCAAAAGCGGTGATGACGTCGATGGGTTGTGTGCATGAGAGTGAAGGTGTGCGTGTGTGGGCGTAACTGTTAGATGGTTCGAGTGTTGCCTTGCTGTTACTGATCCACAGGATTCACTGCTTGTAGAGTTCTGTAGAGTTTGTTTTGACCTTCTTCTTTGTAATTGTCGATTGTCGATTACTTGAATCAGCTTTGCTCAAGTGGCTGAGAGGACTAGAGGAGGGCACTCGCTCTAGCACTCTAGCACTGGCCTGTCCCCTCGTTCTCCTTAACTTGGACAGTACTATTCTATGAAGACCTTCCCTCCTTGACCTGATGACATCTGTACGTATTTACGTTGTCGTACACTTAGACACTTGTACACAACCATTGAGTTGGTGAAAATAGTGATCAATTACACCAACACAGCCAACAAAGGATACAGTCATTGTAAGAGATTCAAGCACACGTGCGGGCAACTGAAGAAGGCTGCTTGTGCTGCTGAGCAAGGGAGAAAGCGAGAGAGTGAAGAGCGCTTGAGGACAAAGAGACTAAGAAGAGACACACAGACACAGACACACACACACACACACACACACACACAGACACACACACACACACACACAACACACATTTGCTGTCCTCCCACCGATTGTTGTTGAAAGATGTTCACAAATCTTCCACAACCACACCGCGACGATGGCTGATGACAACAAGAGCAACAGCAGCAGCAGCGCTCACGCAGCACGACAAGCGCCAGCGACCGCCTCGGCGTCTGGTGCATCGTCATCCACCGCGCCGCGACGTGGCGGGGCCGCTTCCCTGCCACCAGACTTGCAACTTCATGGCCCAAACGGAGAGGTTGGCGACTATGCTTCGCGCAGAGCAGTTGCTGGACTTGTGTGTGCGCGCGAGATGTTCGGGTTCGTTTTTCCTTGTTTGTGAGCGTAATGGTTGCACTCACTGAAATGCCTGTGCTTGGTTGTGAATGGGGCACGCCTCTGCTGTCTATGAAGTTGGCTGCACATTCGCCTGTGATTACGGCCATATTCGACGCGCCGAGTGTCATCGTCGTTGGCGGTGGAGCGCGTACGTACGCATGTGCTTGCGTGTGTGTGCATGTGCTTGTGCTCTTGTGTGCATGTGCTTGCGTGTGCATGTGCTTGCGTGTGCTCTTTTGTGCATGTGCTTGCGTGTGCGTGTGCATGTGCTGGTTCAGCCAGGTTCAAGGTGTGCGAGACCTAATATGCCTTCGTTCCTGCTTCGTGTGCTAGCCCGCTGCCCGTGTGTCTATGTGGAGAACTTGCTCGCCGTGATTGAGCGGGACAACGAGCAGCCACCGCTGGAGCTTGGCGATGAAATCACCATGATCGACGATCAAGTCACCATCGGTAAGCCCAGTGGCCGAGAACACCTGTTACGTGTTGTTCGTCCTTGTTCCGGTGCTTTTGCACCTATGTGACGTGTTGTGTGTGTGAGTGTGTGTGTGTGTGCGAAGGTTGTTGTTTTGTTGTTTCAACGGTAAACGCCCTCTTCGGTGTGCTTGCTCATATGGGTGATTGACTGTGTCCAGGCAAGACAAGCGACGAAGTACAGCAGATGCTGTGCTCCAACAACGGGGTAAGGTGAACCTGTGCACATGGTGCGTGTGTGTACGTGGGGTGTGTGTACGTGTGTGTGTGTGTGTGTGTGTCCGTGTTTGTCCGTGTTGTCTTGGCACCAGGCTGCAAGCAACACCTTTGCCGAACATGCTCTGGCTCCTCCACACAACCAACCCACGTTGCACGCCTATTTGTGTGCCATGCACCCCCAGAAACCCGTGGCCGTGACGTACCGAAAGCTGCCGGAAACGCTGGCGGACACGGCGTCCAAGTCTCGCTTTCACCTCAAAATGAGTATGGCACAGAGTGCACTTGGGGTTTGTGCGTGTGTGTGTGTGTGTGTGTGTGTGTGTGTGTGTGTGTGTGTGTGATAGTGTGCGTGCATGCGTGCGTGTGATAGTGTGTGTGTGATAGTGTGTGCGTGCGTGCGTGTGTGTGCGTGCGTGTGAGTTCGTCAAGAAGAGCTCACGTGTCATGTTGTTGACTGTCGATAGTGTGGTCCAAACTGAAGCAGTCAATGGCAAGCAAGGTCAGTCAGTCAGGGGTCGTGGTCCACAGTGGCTCTGATGCCAAATGCCGGTGCTCCTCGCCTCGTGTCCCCTCTGTCCTCTGTATGCATGCGTGTGTGTCCTCTGATTTTCTGCAGTGTGAATTGTGGTCGTGCAGTTCCCACAACTGACGCTGCCACTCTCTGCTGTATTTGTGCTGCCAGCTGTCCCCGCAACTCCGCGCAAAGTTCAAGGTGGAGTTCGCCTCCATGCACAGCGTGGAAAGTGAGTCACCCGTCCGTGTGTTTGTGAACGTGCACATGCACACGCGCGCGCATGTTTTGAATGTAAATGAACACGATGTAACTGCGTGTGCAGATGCGACTGGCGCATCCCCTACCCCTACCCAATCAAACGCATTGCATGCTGATGAAGCGCTGCTCTGATCAACACCGTGATGTTGTTGCTCCTGCGTTCGCCTTTGTCGCTTTGACATTCGCTTCTGTTGCTTCGGTTCACCACCAGCACAAGCGTACGAGGCCAAGGTGGAATCCGTGGAGCAAGCAACGAGCTTCTATGACGGTGAGTGGGGCCTTGCTGTTTGTGTAATCGTTGTCATATCCATTTGCACCAACACCTCAGCTGCTGCCCAGTTTGCTGTGCAGAGCAGCACTCAGAGACATGCACACGAACGCGCGCAATCTCTCTCGCAATGCACATGAATACACCCATTCACGTTCACAAACACGCACACCCCTGCAATGCTGCCAGGTCTGATCAAGCATGCGAGCGCATACGTGGCGAAGATGCAGGCGTTTGCGGTGGCGGCGCACAACTTGGGCAGCGGGCTGCGGGAGACCACGCACAACGAGCACCACGACGCACTCAGACACAAGAAGGAGCTGCTCGCGTCATGTCTACTGTACGTTATGTGTAGTGCGGGCGCTGGGATTGGAAGGAGCCGGGCATGGGAGTGGATGTGTTGCAGCGCATGAGCATGCGTGTGCACGCTTCATGAACACGCACGCACACACTCATACACACTCACACACTCACACATACACACATACATACACTCACGCATACATACACGCACACATTCGGTCACAGGGCCGACGCAGAGTCGTGTCAGACAACGGTGGATATGGTAAGCTACTCTTTCGCTGTTGCATCTGCTGCATCTGTCGACGTATTCTTCTGTCGGCGATGCGAACAAAGAAAGAAAGAAAGGAAGCTGGCTTCGCTCACACTCTCGCGCACACTCTCGTGTGACAGGTGCAGTACGTGTGCGACCATCTCAAGACGTTTCTGCACAGCGTGCTCACTGACGCAAAGAAATCCCTCCTTGCCTTCAAGCAGTGCCAAGACGACTTCCTGGTATGAACATGTGTGTGTGTGTGTGTGTGTGTGTGTGTGTGTGTGTGTGTGTGTGTGAACGTGTGTGTGTGTGTGTGTGTGTGTCCGTTGGGAGCAAGTGCAATATGACGCTAATGTTACGACTGCCATTCACGTTGTTTCGCACGTTCCTGCGACCGCCAGGCTGTGAGCATGCGCGCGTTTGAGATGGCAAAGGAGCAGGAGGAAGCAGCGGTATGTGCACCTGCAAGCGAAGCATTGATGGTCGTGCTGATGACAGTGATTCCGTCTCTCACTTGCGCGCGCGTGAGTGTGTTTGTATGTGACTCTTTTCGATAGAAGCGCAACACATGCACAAACAACATCCAGACCTCTAATCACACCGCCATCGCACTCGCTCACACACACACACACACGCGCACGCACGCACACACATGCACACACGCTCACACACACACACACACACACACACGCATACACACGCACACACACACACACACACACACACACACGCTCACACGCGCATACGCATACACAATGCACCATGACGATGGCAGCACCGTGGCACGGCGGTGCCTGAGGTGCAGACGGGCAACTACCTCTACCGCCACATTCTGCGGGAGCGGGGGCGACTCGACGCCCGCCACAGCCATCTCCGCGACCAGATGGAACACAAGATGCGCCTCCTTGTCGTCGAGAACGGTGTGTATGTATGTGTGTGCGCGCGTGTGTATGTGTGTGTGCATGTATGTATGTGCGCGCGTGTGCGTGTGTGTGTATGCACGTGTTTGCGGGTCAACGCGTGCGCATACTCACATGTGTGGGGTTGTGTTTGTGGCGCGCGTGCTGTGGTTTTGTGTGGTTTCCAACGTCACATCCTGCTGTTCGTTGTTGTGCTGAGCAGCCCGCGACATGGCAACGCAGCTGTCCCGCATTGTGCTTGCTCTCTCCAATCACTACTCCAAGATGGCGCCCACCATGGCAGAGGCAGCACAGGTATTGTCAGCAACAGTTACATGCAACACGTGGCTTGACGTGACTTGTGTACGCTCGTGAGCTTGAATACAACACAAAGTTCTGTGTGTCTGTGTGTGTCTGTGTGTGTCTGTGTGTGTCTGTGTGTGTATACTTTGTGTGTGTGCGTGTGCGTGTGTGCGCATGTGTGTCTGCGTGTGCGTGTGTGTGTGTGTCTTATCTCTGTGGCTCTCTGTCTCTGTCTCGGTTTTTGTCCCCCTCTCTCCATCCTGCTGTTGTCCTTCACTCTCACACACACATACAACTCCTTCCCTTTTGCTGTGCAGACGATGGGCACAATTGGCGACAACTCTGCAGAGTTGTGCCGCGCTGCGGATATTGACACTGTTCTTGAGCCGCTGTCGCTGGATGAGAGCGCCAATGCTGCCACACCTGGCGTGCATGAACCAGCAGGCCAGCAACAAGAGCAGCAGCAGCAAGAGCAGGAGGAGACGCGTGCTGGGGAAGCAGCAAGCAAGGAGGATGTTGCCGGTGCTGACCACTTTGCTGTTGGCGATTCTGATGATGGCGATGAAGGAGCAAATGGTGCACAGCAAGACGACTCTTCCAAGTAAAACACTGCAGCTTGTGATGTGTGTTTTGTGTGTATGCTGTCGTTGTCGCTCATCCAGTGTCATCATGTGTTGGCTCTGCTGCCTGTTGGGTTTGTGCAGTCACGAGGCGTACATGTGAAGACCGGCGTTGCGTTGTGATGAATGTGTGCGCAACTGTTATGTTACAATTACTTTCCTGCATTGCACAATGTGCTGTGGCACATTCATTCAAACACACGCTGTTCTCAAGCCATTGGTACCTGGAGAAAAAAGACAAAGAGAGAGAGAGGGGGGGAGGCAAGAGGCAGTGAGAATGCATGCATGCACACACACACATACCAAATTGTCCTTTAAATAGGCCAGTACAATGATCTATGCCACAAACAGCACAGTCACATCACACGATGCACGCGCAGGCGTAGTCATCAGGAAAGCCACGCCGTGTTACTGGTGTTGGCGTGTTCTGGAGGAACAGGTGTTTTGTTACACAGTCATGCGTGTGACACACACAAACAAACAAGGGATGGTGAAAGGAGATCGCTGACAGGGTCTTCCTCATTTCCATCACCAACCAAACCAAGCGATTACGAAGGCAGGAGCCGAAAGGCAAGCTTCTCAACATCCCAAGAAGCAAGAAGATTGTTGCTGCAACTGCAACCATGAGCGACGACGTTGCTGCTGTGGTGATCGACAATGGTTCCTTTGGGTGCAAAGTCGGCGTTGCTGGTGAGGATGCACCGCGCATCGTCTTCCCCTCCATTGTTGGCCGTCCCCGCCACCAGGGCGTGATGGTCGGCATGGGCCAGAAGGACTCCTACGTCGGCGACAAGGCCCAGAGCAACCGTAGTATCCTCGCACTCAAGTATCCCATTGAGCACGCCGTTGTGACCAACTGGGACGACATGGAGAAGATCTGGCACCACACCTTCCACAACGAACTCAAGGTGGATCCTGAGAAGCAGCCGGTCGTGCTGACTGAGCCTCCGCTCAACCCTCGAGCCAACCGCGAGAAGATGACCCAGATCATGTTTGAGACGTTCAAAGCACCTGCTATGTACGTGGCCACTACTCCGGTGCTGTCGGTGTACACTTCCGGGCGCACCACTGGCGTGGTCGTGGAATGTGGTGATGGCGTGACGCAGATTGTGCCTGTGTATGAGGGTTGCTTTTTCCCCCATACCATTCAGCGCCTCGACCTTGCCGGCCGCGATCTCACCGACTACATGATCAAGCTCCTCACCGAGCGCGGTTACTCCTTCACCACCACCGCCGAGCACGAGATTGTGCGTGACATCAAGGAGAAGCTCTCCTACGTCGCCCTCGACTTTGAGCAGGAGATGGCCACCGCCGCCTCCTCCTCCAGCCTGGAGAAGAGCTACGAGCTCCCCGATGGCCAGGTCATCACCATTGGCAGCGAGCGCTTCCGCTGCCCCGAGGCCCTCTTCCAGCCTTCCAGCCTTGGTCGATACACCCCTGGCATCCACGAACTCACCGACAACTCCATCATGCAGTGCGATATCCACAATCGGAGAGCTCTTGCCGCCAACATTGTGCTCTCTGGCGGCACCACCATGATGCCGGGGTTTGTTGACCGCATGCACAAAGAGATCACCGCCCTCGCCCCATCCACCATGGACGTCAAGGTCGTTGCTCGTCCCGAGCGCAAGTACTCTGTCTGGATTGGCGGCTCCATCCTCGCCTCCCTCTCCACCTTCCAGCAGATGTGGATCACCAAGGCCGAGTATGACGAAGTAGGGCCGTCGATTGTCCACCGCAAGTGCACTTGAACTCTCGGTGTGGGATTGTAAGTGTATGCGTGTGTGTGTGCGTGCGTGCGTGCGTGTGTGCGTGAGTGTGTGGATGTGTGTGGATGTGTGTGTGTGTGTGTGTGTGTGAACGTGTGTGTGTGTGTGATGTGTCCCTTTCTTTATTTCTTGCATTCCTTCTTGTGCTTGTGCTCTCTGCGCGTGCTGGCCAACTTCCATGCCACAATGTCCCGATGTCCCCTGTTCCTCCGCTCTTGTTTCAATGTTAAACAGAATGCACACCGATTGAGACAGAGAGAGGCACAGAGACAGGGAGGCAAGAGGCAGGGAGAATGACACACACACACACACATACACACACACACACACACACACACACACACACACACACACACACACACACACACACACACACACACACACACACACACACACACACACACACACACACACACACACACACACGCACCCTATCGTCCTTGAAATATGCCAGGGCGGCCTTGATCTGGGCCATTCAAGATCGCTTTCCGTTTCCACCACCACCACAAACGACAATGCTGCTCCCGTTCTTCTGCTTTCGCTTGCTCTCCGCGCAGTGCGCTGTCGCGTTGCTGGTGCTGGCGGTGTCGTTGATGCCTGCAGGCACGGTAAGGAGTGCACCAGTCGACCTGCCACACGATGGGGCAGCGATAGCTGCGCGCAACAGCTCTTCTTTTCTTCACAATCGCCGCAGCAAGGAGGACAACCTTGAAACTTCATCAGCTCGACGTGCTCAAGCGGCCGGGCTGGCTCAATTTGACAACTTTCCGGAGCCACGAAGCGTGCCCGCTTGCGGCTCCTTTTGCCGCCAGAGCGGGTTGGTGTTGGAGAAGGACACGTGGCGCCAGCTGCCATCGTCGTGGGGCCCACCGACCATTTCGCGAGAGGAAGATGTCGACGCTATCGGCACGTACGTGGCGCCCATCCTGTACGGTGGGCTGGGCAACATCCTGTTCCAGTTGGCCGCGCTGCACGCGTATGGTCGCAAGCACAACGTTCCTGTCGTCGTTGGGTACTTTCAGCACTGGAACCGCGCCTTCCACACGTTTGAGCCCTGGGGTGGCCACACGCCGCCCGCAACTGGCGTCACCTTGAAGCACACGTTCCCTGCGCTGCAGTGGTGCAGTGTTGAGGTTGCTGTGCCGCCTGTGCGCGTGTTCAACAGGTACGCCTTCAAGATTGAGGTCCCGGACGAGTACGCACCGCTGCCGAACCCAAAGCTGCTGCCAGCATACATCCACGGGTACTTCTTCAACCATGCGTACTGGCACCCTTCGCGTGAGCACGTGCTGCGCGTTCTTCGCTTCAACCCCGGCGTGGAGGAGTACGTCAGCCTCAAGTACGGCGACTTGCTTGCAGGCACGCCAGATGCAGGGACCATCACGCGGTCGGACCAAACTCGTGCCCCAGCACGCCCCAACGCCTACACCGGCGGAAAAGGCGCATTACAGACCGTGTCGCTGCATCTGCGGCTTGGATATGCGCAGGAGCCGGCGAAGAAACTCCTGGAGGGTCGGCGTCTGCCACCAACGTCGTTCTATGAGCGTGTGTTCACGCGCGAGTTTGACGCTGACCGCACGCTGTATCTGGTTTTCTCGGACAACAACGTCAAGGCGCAGGCGATGATGGATGAGTTTGCCAGGTCCGTACCGGGAGGTTTGCAGTTTGTTGTGGTTGAGGAAGATGTCGTGCACAGCGTGGCGATGATGGCACGTTGCCAGCACCACGTTCTCACGTCGTCCACCCTCAGCTTCTGGGGCGCCTACTTGGACGTGAACCAGCCGCACGGCGGACGCACGCTGCTGCATTCCACGTTCTTCATCGACCATGGCCGCGGCATGCTGCCTCCGGACTTTGGTTGGGAGGTTATCGAATAATGCATGAGGATGCGACTGCGACTGTGTGTGTGTGTGTGTGTGTGCGTGTGCATATGTGTGTGTGCATATGTGTGTGTGTGTGTGTGTGTGCGTGCTTGGAGTTTCGTGCGTGTGGCTGTGTGGCGTGCCGCGATGGACGCGCACGTGTGTGCTGCACTGTCTGAAGTGATGTCGCATATTTTATTGTAAACCGGAGGTTCAACTTAGCACCCGTGAAGTGACAAAGTGCGTGATGTGACACGAGTTGGCGAGATGGCGAGATTTACATCACACACACACACAGCACACACAGCACACACAGCATACACACGCACACACACACAGCGCGCGCACACACACACACACACACGCACACTTGTGGGGCTACTATTCCCAGCCGCGGGCTTCGTGTTGGATAATGGCTGCTGCGGCCTCACACCACTCTGGGCTGGAGTTGAGGCAGGGCACAAGCACAAGCTCCTCGCCCCCGTTCTCCTTGAAGACGTTTGCATTCTCTGTGCCGTTCTCATCAATTGTCTCCAGGCAATCGGTCAGGAAGCCCGGACACAGCACGGCAATCCTCTTCACCCCTGCATTTGTGTTGTGTTGTGTTGTGTGTGTGTGTGTGTGTGTGTGTGTGAGAGTTTGTGAGTGAGTGAGTGTGTGTGTGTGTTGAGCTGGCATGCATGCATGCACAATCTCGAGCATTGGGAGGGAACCAGCACAGGACGAGGGTTCGTGGTGTCAGCACGTTTAGACAGACAGACAGACAGACACAGACACAGACACCCCCCCCCACAATAAACGCACCTTGTTTCCCGAGCTCCTCGACGGTTGCATCCGTGGCGGGAAGCAGCCAGGGGTCCTTGCCAAACACAGACTGGTACGACAGCATCCACTGGTCTTTGCTCCAGCACATTCCCGCTGCAATGGCGCGCGCCGTCGCCTCGCAGTGCCACGGGTACGGGTCGCCGCGAAGGTGGTAGCGTTCGGGGATGCCGTGAAACGAAATGACAAAGCGCTCAATGTTGCTGTGCTGTGCAAGGAACTGCGACGCCGTGGCCACGATCGCCTGGATGTAGGCTGGGTGGCTGTAAAAGGGTGGGACAATGCGGATGGCTGGGACGAAGCGATAGCGGCGCGCACACGCAAACACCTCGTCGTAGATGGAGGCGGTGGTTGTGCCAGAGTACTGCGGGTATTTGGGCAGCACAATCACCCGCTCACACTCGCGGCGTTTCAACGCAGCCAGCGCACTCCCAATGCTGGGCTCCCCATATCTGACAATAGCAGGTGCGAGCAGGCGGAGGGAGGGACGGAGAGGTGTGAGCTTGGGGGGAGGAAGAGGGGAGTTGGGGACAAGGCACATAAGCACACAGACGTACGTCGATCGATGCAGCTGCAGACAAACAAACAAACAAACAGACAGACAGACAGGCAGGCAGACACACACACACATAGACAAACAAACAAACAAACAAACAAACAGGCAGACAGACAGACAGGCACACACACATAGACAGACAGACAGACAGACATACACACACGCACACAAGAGCACCTCATGCCGTATTCGACGACATAGTTGGAGCCGAGGTGTTGCTGGACTTGCTGTGTGAAGCGGCTGGTGTGGTGGACGAGGGGGGACGTGTTGCCTGTACCGGCGTTCTGGAACAGGCGCTCATACAGCTGGCCAGATGTGTACTTGCGGATGGGAATGATAAAGCCATTCAGCACCATGCTCCACACCCAAGGTGCAACCTAACAAGCCGCACATCACGATGGGTGCGTGCACGTGTAGGTGAGGACAGAGAGAGAGAGAGAGACACACACACACACACACACACACACGCACGCACACAAAGTCACAGACACAAAGACACAGACACACAGAAGCACACCGTTACCTTCCTCCCCACACACAAATACACACGTGATGTACGCACCTCCACAACACGCGGATCCATGAGAAACTCCTTTAGGAACTGGGCCACATCTGTGGCACGTGGAGTGGGTGTTGTGCCGAGGTTACACACAAGCACGCCAATGGGTCCACCTGCCGGGGTGTTTTCATCGATGCCATCGTCGCCATGCTCGTGCACGGTGGCCAGCGCGGTTTTGCGCAGGTACTCCATGTGCGCGGGCTCGGCCTCCCATGGGTTGGACGGCACGAGATGTGCGGGCCGCAGCTGTGTGTAGGTGGCCACGGCGGATGTCACGGTGAGGATGACGCGCAGGCTGGTGACCACGGTCCCGAGGACGCCCCGAAGCAGGCCCGTGTCTGTGCCCGCACCGCGAAGCGCTCTCTGCAGCATGGGCAGGATGGCGGCGTTCAGCAGCGCCAGCAGCCCTTGTTTCGAGGTGGCCATGGCCGCAAATGCACGAGCAAAGCGCGCCATGGCGCCAGCATGGGCCGCGCTGCCTTGCTGCGCACACGTGATGGCCAGGCGCCGCAGAGGCCGCCCAAACACCAGCCGGCCGACGGGGCAGTAGCTCATGGCGGTCAGCGCCAGCCATGCCGCGGCCTTGACGGCGACGCGCACAAACCGCAGGGACAGCGCGGGCACCTGGTTGCGCTGCAGCGCAGACGTGCCCCAGACGAGGAAGCCCACTGCCTCGTGCACCGCAGAGCCGAGCTGCGCCGCGTCCTGCAGCCCAAGCAGCGCCAGCAAGCCTTGGCCCTGTTCATCGTGTGCCAGCAGCCGGTATCCTGCGCCAGAGGTCACCGCCGCCCAAAACACTGCGGCGCCCAGCTGCGTTGCGCCGTCCACGCGCGCCGTGTCAAAGGAGACGGCGCGCTCGCACTCCTCCGTCCTGTGCTGGAACTCCTGCATCTTCCGCCGCCCGTATTGTGAACGCAGGCAAGCAAAGGCAGAGACAAGGCTGAATTGGTTGGTTGGTTGGTGGTCGTGGTGGTGGAGTGGTGGTGAACTGGTTGGTTGGTTGGCACGTTGCAGGGTCTCTGCTTGCTTGGTGTTCGTCTTCGTTGTCTTCGTTGCAGCCAGCCAACAGCAAAGTGCGCGGGATTTGTGCTGAATCAGCAGTTTTTGTGCACCAACGCAATCAACACACGACCACAACCACAAGCCACAAGACACACACACACACACACGTGCGAGTGAGCACTGCAGAGATGATGATGGACGAGAAGCGAGCCAAGGTAGATGCTGGTGATGGCAGCGACCCCAAGGAGCAGAAGGAGCTGCTGAGCGAGGGCCTGTTGACGAAGGAATCGCGGGAGAAGTACCGCAATGCATATGTGACATCGAAGCCATACCCGCACTGCATCTTCGATCCCATCTGCAGTCCGGAAGAGTTTGCGCAGGTGCGTGATGAAATTGTGCAGAACCTGGAGACCAAGTACAAGGAGACGGACCTGTTCAAGCTGTACCAGACCACGGACTTGGCCAACATCGACAACACACAGCCCGAGCTGGCCGCAAAGCTGCCCACCCTGCTCAGGCTGCGCGACCGGCTCTACTCCAAGGAGTTTCGCAGCTTCATCTCCGAGGTGACCGGCTGCGGCGAGCTGACGGAGCGCGTGGACATGGCCGCCTCCGCCTACACGCACGGCTCCCACCTCCTGTGCCACGACGACGTCATCGGCACCCGCGCCGTCTCCTTCATCCTGTACTTCAGCAAGGAGGGCTGGACCGCGGAGGAGGGCGGCGCGTTGGAGCTGTACCCGCTGGACCCCACCAGCGTTGTCAAGCGAGAGGCCCAGGGGGACGAGGGCGCGGAGATGCTGGTGCAAGGCGTGCCGACCGCCCACCCGACCGCTCGCCACCTGCCGCTCTTCAACACCATGGGCGTGTTCCGCGTGATGCCTGGGCGCTCGTACCACTCTGTGCAGGAGGTGCTCTCTGACGGGTCGCCACGCCTCAGCATCCAGGGCTGGTTCCACGGGCCACGCGAGCCCATCGGCAACGACATGGCCTCCCTCAACCAGCTCAAGACGGCGCAGGAGCGCGAGCAGCCCTTTGAGCCCATCCACGCCGACAACAGCACCGACAACACCAGCAAGGACAGCAGCAAGGACAGCAGCAAGGACAGCAGCAGCAGCGTCAAGCCTGACGGCGTGGAGGTGGATTCGCTCTCGGACGAGGACCTGGCCTTCCTGCAGCAGTACGTCAACCCGGTATACCTCAAGGCCGATGCCATTGCGGCCATTGGCAAGGAGTTTGAGAACTCTTCCTCTGTGCAGCTGCAGCGCTTCCTCAAGGAAGATGTGGCGGCGCGCGTGACGGCGGAGTGCTTGGAGGCCGACACAAAGGATGGCCTGCTGGACGAGAGGCTGCCCAGGGACGACACGGGGATTGAGGGCAACTGGCAGGTGGTTGGCCCCGCGCACATGCAGCGCTTCCTGCAATACACGCGCGCCAGCAACGCCGCAGACAAGGAGGCTGACAAGCAAGAAGACACAGCATCGCCTGGGGCGACGCTCGCACGGCTGGAGACGGCGGTGTTCCGGTCGCGGCCGTTCCTGCGGTATCTGAGCGTGGTGACCGGCGGGCGGCTGACGGGTTTGAAGACGGCAACGCGGCGCTTCCGCAGCGGCCTCGACTACACAGTGGCGCACCACGGGCAGCTGCAGGCAGAGGCGGAGCTGGACGCCACGCTGTGCTTTGTTGACGACAGCGACGAGCTCAAGGGCGCGCAGTGGACGAGTGGGGACGCGGGCGGGTTCGAGTGCTACCTGGCCGCGGAGAACGAGGACAATGTGGCGGCGGAGGTGTACTGCGATGATGACGCGGCCGGCAATGATCTGCTCAGCGTGCAGCCGTCATCCAACACGCTGTCGCTGGTGTACCGCGACCCGGGCACGATGCGCTTCATCAAGTACGTCAGCGCGGCGTCCAGCGGGTCGCGCTGGGACATCAGCAGCACATACCAGCTGCACTACGACGACGACGACGTGGACGAGGACGAGGACGAGGAGGATGACGAAGGGGATGGCGAGGAGTAGTGGCTGTTGTGTGGGTTGTCACTTTGTTTTGTATGTGAGTGAGTGTGAGTGTGAGTGTGTGTGCGTGTGCGTGTGCGTGTGCGTGAGTGAGTGTGAGTGTGAGTGTGTGTGAGTGTGTGTGAGTGTGTGAGTGTGTGTGTGTGCGTGCGTGTGTGTGTGTGTGTGTGTGTGTGAGTGTGAGTGTGTGTGTGTGCGTGGCACGTTGCTGTTTGTTGGTGCCTTTGTACCTTAGTATTGGCTGTCGTTGGGTGGCAGTGTTGCGCTTCGTTTATAGTTGCGCGCAATGGCAATTACAAGTCTTCTTTGCGAGAATGGGTATGCATGCATGCGCACACAAGGAGAGGGGCGGCAAAAACGCATGCAGCGATGGTGGTGGTGGTGGTGGTGGTGGTGAACGGTATTGACAGGCACAGCGTAACACGAGAGGTGTGCGCACACGTAGGCTCTGAGGTCAGGTAACAGCCGCAGACATCCACACATGGGCTCTGAGGTAGATAACAGCCGCAGACACATACAGACGTCGAGACACACACACACACACACATACACACACATACACACACACACACAAAATACATACACACACAGGTACACACACACACACAGATACACACACACATGTTCACGAGAACACTTTGTGTGTGTGCTTGATTACGTGCACTTGCGGTGGACAATCGAGGGGCCAGACTCGTCGTACTCGGCCTTGGAGATCCACAGGTCCTCAAAGGTGGAGAGTGAGGTGAGGATGGCACCTCCCTCCCACACGGCATACTTGCTGTCTGCAGGGGGCGCAATCTTGACACTCAGCGCAGCGGGCGCAAGTGCAGTCATCTCCTTCTGCATGCGCTTGGCAATGCCGGGGAACAGCGTGGTGCCGCCAGAGAGCACAATGTTGTTGAGCATCACCCTGTAGATGTCGAGGTCACACCTGAGTACTGAGGTGTTCAGTTGCTCGTGGATGCCCGTGGCCTCAATGTCCAGGAGGGACGGCTGGAAGAGCGCCTCAGGGCAGCGGAAGCGCTCGTTGCCGATAGTAATGCTCTGGCCATCGGGGAGGTCGTAGCTCTTCTCCAGGCTGGAGGAGGAAGCGGCGGTGGCCATCTCCTGCTCAAAGTCGAGGGCGACGTAGGAGAGCTTTTCCTTGATGTCGCGGGCAGTGTCACGCTCGGCGGTGGTGGTGAAGGAGTAACCGCGCTCGGTGAGGAGGTTCATCATGTAGTTGGTGAGATGGCGGCCGGCGAGGTCGAGGCGCAGGATGGCGTGAGGCAGGGCGTAACCCTCGGAGATGGGGACCGTGTGGGTGACGTCGTAACCAGAGTCGAGGACGATACCCGTGGTACGGCCGCAGGCGTACAGGGAGAGCACGGCTTGATTGGACAGGTAGGCTGCGGGCGTGTTGAACGTCTCAAACATGATCTGGGTCATCTTCTCACGGTTGGGCTTGGGGTTGAGCGGAGGCTCGGTCAGAAGCACCGGCTGCTTCTCAGGATCCACCTTGAGCTCGTTGTGGAAGGTGTGGTGCCAGATCTTCTCCATGTCGTCCCAGTTGGTCACAATGCGGTGCTCAACAGGGTACCTGAGCGTGAGAACATCGCTCTTCTCCAGGGCTTCCGCGCCAACGTACGCGTCCCTGTGCTTGTGGCCCGCGTCGGCCTGGCCGTGGTGGTGAGGGCGCCCCACCACGGCGGGAAAGACCGCACGCGGCTCATCCTCCCCCGCAAACCCGGCCTTGCACTCGAAGGAACCGTTGTCAAGAACAACAGCAGGTGCATCTGGGTCAATCTCCGCCATCGTATGTCGTGTCCGTTGGTGGGTTGGTTGGTTGGTTGTGAAGTTGGTTGTGAAATGCGAAATCTCACAAGCAAGAGTCCTTCCAGCAAACGCGTTGTTTGGCTGGGAGTGCTCGTCCGTTTCTGGCCACATGAATGCGCTTGTGAGGCTGTTGCCCTGAGGCCCTGGTTGCCTTCTCTGGCTTGCTGGCTTCATGTTGGCTTTCTTTTGCAGTGTACCCCAGAAGAGAAGAGGGAAGGGTGCGCAGTGGTGTGTCACAGTGGCACATGGTGGAAAGGGGGAACGAGCGAACAGCAATGGCGGGGGAAGATGTGACAGGAGGAGCATGTGCGAAGGAATGAAGAGGACGAAGAGAGTGATAGTGGTACAAGAATAGGTACAATGCAGGCAGGAACAACGCCAGTGCGAGGAAGCAGGGGAGCAAGGGAGTAGGGCAGTTAAGGGGGTAGAGGGGAGGGAAATACAGACAAGCAGGTACAGGCACGACCAGATGGTTGGACAGACATACAGACACGCAGACACACAGACAGACAGACAGACACACAGACACATACACACGGACAGACACACAGACAGACAGACAGACAGACACACACACACACACACACACACACACACACACACACACACACACACACACA
>NW_004754920.1:997475-999602 GCF_000188695.1 Salpingoeca rosetta | reverse complement strand
ACACGCTTGTCTGACCATCCTGCCTAACACAGACAGACAGACTAGACAGACACACACACACACACACACACACACACACACACACACACACACACACACACAGACAGACAGACAGACACACACATACACACACACGCGCGCGCGCGCCCAGACCTGTGTGTGTGTTTAGGACCAACACTTGCGGTGGACAATAGACGGCCCGACTTCGTCATACTCGGCCTTGGTGATCCACGTCTGCTGGAAGGTGGAGAGGGAGGCGAGGATGGAGCCGCCGAGCCATGCAGCCTGCTTGCGCTTGGGAGGAGCAATGATCTTGATATTCATGGTGGATGGCGCAAGGGCGGTGATCTCTTTGTGCATGCGTTCGACAAAGCCCGGCATCATGGTGGTGCCGCCAGCAAGCACAATTTCGGGATTGGCGAACGGTTCCTCAGGGATGTTATCGTTGCACCGCGAAATCGAGTTGTAGGTGAGTTCGTGAATGCCAGCCATCTCTAGACCGAGGATGTGAGGTTGGAAGAGCGGCTCTGCACAGCGAAAGCGCTCGTGGCAGACGCTCAGAACCTGGCCATCGGGAAGCTCATACCAATCTTCAACGTCAGCACAATTAGCTGACATCTCCTGTTCGTAATCGAGGGCGACGTAGGAGAGCTTCTCCTTGGCACCACGGGCAATGTCACGCTCAGCCGTCGACCTGAAGGTGTACGCGTGCCCATCCAGCAGCTTGATCATGTAGTCGGTGAGATCGCGGCCGGCAAGGTCGAGGCGCTGAATGGTGTGCCGAAGGAAGCAATCTTCGTACACAGGCACAATCTGCGTCACGCCATCACCACAGTCCACAACCACGCCAGTGGTGCGTCCGGAAGCGAACAGCGACAATACTGGAGCTGTGGCAACGTACACGCCAGGTGTCTTGAACGTCTCAAACATGATCTGGGCCATCTTCTCGCGGTTGGCTCGGGGGTTGAGGCAAGCTTCCGTGAGGAGGACAGAATGGTTCTCAGGATCCACCTTGAGCTCGTCGCAGAAGGTGTGGTGCCAGATCTTCTCCATGTCGTCCCAGTTGGTCACGATGCCGTGCTCAATGGGGTATTCAAGTGCAAGTATGCCACGCTTGCTCTGGGCGTTCGGTCCAATAAAGGCGGAGTGGTGTGCATGGTGGCGTGGACGGCCAACGATGGAAGGAAAGACGGCGTGGGGTGCGTCAGCATCGGCAAAGCCACTCTTGATAACGCCGGAGCCATTGTCGATCACCACTCCCGGGATGTTCTCTTCAGTCATTGTGCTGGTGGCTTCTTGTCTTCTTGTCGTAGTCTTGTCTTCTTGTCGGCTGCTCTAATCTTCCAATGATGCTCGGTCGCTGGGTCAGCGATGTAATAAATGACCACGTATCCATGGTTGCGGCAACATAAAGAGCACAGGATGTGTGTCAGGATGTGTCTGCATCTGTGTCAGTGAATATTGTTGTGTCAGAGTCATGACAGGACGGATGGAAGTCTGACTGTTCCAGTGTCCGTGAGTTGTGTGTGTCACGGGTGACAGAGAGAGACTGATGAGACTGTGCACGCGACTTGTGCTTGCTTGTCATCTCGCGGTTTGCCAATTGCACACAGCTGATTTGATAACACTGCAATTTGCACAGTTTGATGACGCGACTTTCTCTTGGTCGACAACTGCCTGAGCCTGAGCAAGACAACCACCGCGGAACAAGAATCACAGACAGAGCCAGACACGATGCCGTTCTCACAGAAGGGGGAGGAAGGTCGCTATGTGACCGAGCTGGAGGCTGCAAAGGCAGTGCGGTCCGGCAACGTGTACTTTGGCAACCGCATTTGCCCCTTTGCGCACATGGCTTGGTGGACATCCAAGGAGGTGTGTGTGTGTGTGTGCGTGTGGTAGGATGTGTGTGGTTGTTTGTGGAGTGTGTATTTCTGTTTGTTTGTGGTGGAGTGCGATGCAGAGCCAGTGTGTTTGATGTGTGTGTGTGTGTGTGTGTGTGTGTGTGTGTGGCACCTTGTGCCATGCTCTTGCTCGCCGCCTCCGTCGTTCGCTCGTTAGCTTCTACACTATTGTGTTGGCTCTGTGGACCATCTTTCCCTTACCTTACATACTACTCTTTCCTCTTCC
>NW_004754920.1:989975-992475 GCF_000188695.1 Salpingoeca rosetta | reverse complement strand
GAGGGCTTCACTATCATGGCCTGCTGTCCCCTGCTTGCATGCATCCAGCAAGTGGCCTTCATGAACGAACATGTGCCTCTCACACACAAGCATGTGACCGTCTCTCACTCTCTCACTCACGCTCTCTCTCACTCACGCGCATGGTCACACGCATGCACACACTCTCTCCGTCTCATACACACACCACGCTTACTCAACCATCGTGTTTGTACGTGCGTGCGTGTGTGTCACAGGTGACATCGAGCTACAGGATCTCTCGCTGCGACGCGACGCCTTGCGCGATCTCCACCTCCCACTTGATGTTCGAGGTATGCCAGCACTTGGCAGTCATGTGCGTGTGTATGTGTGTGTGTGTGTGTGCGTTCTGCATGATGGCGCGACCTTGCTTCCACGCAAACACACACACACACACACACACACACACACACACACACACACACACACACACACACACACACACACACACACACACACACACACACACACACACACACACACACCACGCGCGCGCGCGCGCACCCACACACACGCACCCACACACACACACACACACACACACACACACACCCACACACACACACACACCCCCACACACACACACACACACACACACACACACACACACACACACACACACACACACACACACACACACACACACACACACACACACATGAGCATAGCTGGGTTCCTGGGTCGCCTGGTGATCAAGATTCCCTGGGCTAACCTTCGCGGGAAGGCGGTCATCGTGGAGCTGCATGACCTGTACATCCTCGCCGGCCCTCCGAGTCAGGGCATGTACAGCGCACAGGAGGAGGCAGATGCCGCACACACGGCCAAGTACCAGCGCCTCGCCGTTCTCAATGCCCTCGAGGCGAAGGTGCGTCTGATTGTGTGTGTGTGTGTGTGTGTGTGAAGCGTGTGTGTGTGTGTGTGTGTGTGTGTGTGTGTGTGTGTGTGTGTGTGTGTGTGTGTGTGTGTGTGTGTGTGTGTGAAGCGTGGTACGTGTGCGAGGTACACCTGCACCCGCTCGCTGCATCTGCACCCGCTCGCTGCACACATACACATGTACACTGCGTCTGATCAGACACACGACTAACGTGCAAGCTGCCCCATGTGCAATGGACTGCAACAGGAGCTTGAGGAAGATGCGGATGCCAAGGCAAACACGGCGCCCATCCAGTCCACGCTCGTGGACACCATCATCGATAACGCACAGGTATGTGTGTGTGTGTATGTGTGTGTATGTGTGTGTATGTGTGAATGCTGTCCACACGATGCGCTTGCACACATCCTCCTTCCTCTCTGCCTCTCATTCAAACCCACATGACACATACACTCACACTCACACACTCACACACACACAATCACACACGCGCGTGTACGTGTGACAGGTGATCATCCACAATGTGCACGTGCGGTTTGAGGATGCCTCTCGCCGCGGCGCGAGCGTGTTCGGCCTCATCATGGACCGCCTGTCCACCCGCAGCGCTGACGCAAACTACAACCCAAAGTACGACCAACCATGACCACGACTTGCGATACTTCTTTCCGACACACACACACACACACACACACACACACACACACACACACACACACACACACACACACTTGCAGTCACTTCGTCTTTATCCCCTTCTTTCTCCCGTTTTGTGCACGACGCCTGCGCCACACTACCAAATCTCTTTCATCTCACCCCAACACCACACACACACACACACACACACACACACACACACACACACACACACACACATACACACACACCGCACACACCGCACACCCCTCTGCCGCTGCAGGTACCTGAGCGATCATCAGCTGATTGCGCACAAGCTGCTGAGCGTGGAGAATGTTGCGGTGTATGCCGACGACAGCGGTGACTACTGGTCAGACATCATCAACCAGCCCTACAACCTCAAGCAGAAGTTTGTCGCAGCAGGTGCGGCCCTAGTTTTGCTCTCTGCGTGTGTGTATGTATGTGTGTATGTATGTGTGTGAATATATATGTGTGCACTTGGTTGAAGTGCATGCAAACCGCTCATGAGCATGTGTGTGTGTGTAGTCTCGTCGCCTGCAAACACACCACCTGTCCACTCACACGCCCATTCACAAACCACCACCACGACCACCACCGCCATCACCGCCATGGCGCGTGCCCAGCGGACGGCACGAGTGCAATGCGCCGGCGCTTCCACTACATCCTCCGCCCAACGTCCATGACGGGACGCATGCGACGTGTCAAGACGGAGCGCGCCATGCAGGACGTACCAACCATCACCCTGGAGTTTGATGGTGTGTTGTGTGTTGGTGCAGTGTCTGGGTTGTGTTTGAATGCTTTCTGCTTTGCGTTGTTGCTGATGTGCGTGGATGGCGCATGGCCCCGTCTTTCCTTTCACCTTTCCAAGCTCTTTTTGTCATGCCACTGCCACATATTCAATGCTCAGACACATACACACACACACACTCATGGCTCACACACACACATACTCATACTTAC
>NW_004754920.1:940120-989875 GCF_000188695.1 Salpingoeca rosetta | reverse complement strand
CACACACACACACTACACTACTACTACACACACACACACACACACACACACACACACACACACACACACACACACACACACACACACACACACAACGCACGCGCACGTGCGGGTTCACCCCGCCAGTGGGCGAGATTCCGCTGACGGTGACGGAGGAGCAATTGCGTCATCTGCAGACGCTCCTCCAGGCGTTTTCCGTCCACGCCGCTGTCCGCCAGCGCCGCCGCCGCCTCTTCAGAAGGTGAAACACGCCACCTGCTATCCTTACTGGCGGAGTATGTGTGTGTGCGTGTGCGTGTGTGTGTGCGTGCGTGTCTTTCAGGTGTTCCCCCTCCACTCACATACCCACTCAACACACACACCCTACTCTCCGTGTGCGTGCAGGGTTGCGTGGTGCCGGCCGCTGCTGCGCATTCGGGATTTGCCGCCGGAAGCGCCGCACGAACAGCGCACGGAGCTCATCCGCGCGTGGTGGCGATACGGCTGCGAGGTGAGGCGTCCACCAGCATTTGAGTCTCTGGTCCCCGCGATGACTTTGTGTGTGTGTGCGTGCGTGTGTGCGTGCGTGCGTGCGTGCGTGCGTGCGTGCGTGTGTGTGTGTGTGCGTGCGTGTGTGTGTTTGTGCGTGTCTCCACACACAAGCACACAGAACGAATGACTCATGACATTTGTTTCCTTTGTGGATGCGTTGTTGTCGGATTACAAACACACATGCACATAAACGCACACACACACACACACACACAAACACACACACACATGAACACAAACACAACCACACACACACTTCAGGCCCTGAAAGTGATTGCTGTTCACCCTGGCGGCAACGGCACCACGCTGCGCATCGATCCAGCGTACTTACAGCGCAGGTACGGATGCATGCATGCATGCACGCACGATTACTGCCACGATGCACGACCAAAATGCACATAGACTGCCCCATACATGCACTTGTACACATGCAACCCCCCCCCTTCTTCACACAAGCACGGCTGTGTTTGTTTTCGCTTGTCTTTCTTACTTTGATATCCTCAGGCAGCAGCAGAGGAACGAATACGTGCAGTTGTGGATTCGGTCGCTCACCACACACCCAACCAAGGCCGCCGATCAGAACAGGGTTAGATGCTTTGCCTGCAAGCAAACAAGCAAAGGAAAGCTCTCTGCTTGGTTCATGTCCCCATAGTCGTGCCTGTTTCAGCGGGTACGCTGTTGCACGCCGTCACACACATACACACACACACATATTCACACACACACACACATTCACACACATTCACACACACACACACATACACACTCTCTCATGCATGTTGTCATTTTGTCCTCATTTAACCTGCGCCTGTGGGGTTCACAACCATTCACAACCCCCCCCCCCTTTCTTCTGAACACACGTGTTCCATCCACCCCCTCCCCTTCGCCTCCGCCACCGCCATCGCCACCATGATTGTGGTTCGCGCGTCAGCTTGATGACCTGGAGCGCGAACTGACGCTGGACGACATCATCAACTACCGCTCACGCGCGAAGCTCTGGGTACGAAGCAGAGGAGCACTTGCAAATATCCAATGCGCACCAGTTTGATGATTCCTCTTCTCGTTGTTCGCACAAACAACACACAACAAATGACACTCACTTACACACACACACACACACACACACACACACACACACACACACACAAAACGCACACATTGGGTTGCAGATTGCGAAAGATGCAAGTCTGACGTCTGCGATGAAGCGTAGTCGACGGGCAAAAGCAAATCAACAACAGGGCGGAACCACGTGGTGCGTGCGAGGGTTTTTGTTTTTGTGTTTGGGTTGCATCATGTTGTCTGCCTTTACTGCTGTATTTGCTGGCGTTTTTATTCGCTCACCTCTGTTCCAGCGCTCTCGCTTGTGTTGTGATAACTTGCCGGTTTGCTCATCACCTTGGGCGGGCCACTATCCGTACCTCTCGCCTCACTCCACACCATCCATCACGCAACGCGACGTCAACACCACAGGTACTCGTGGTTCTTTGGCGCATCTGCTGCCACACCAGGCGAGGTGGACACGGCGCAGCCAGAGCAGGCAGACGACGACACAGCCTTGCTTGGTGAGGCAACGGCTGACGTACTTGTTTCGCTCAACACACCAGAGCTGACGGCGTTCTTGTCCGTTACCACATGCTTACGACACATTCACCCAGCACATCTGCACAGACACACATACAGACACACAAACATACAGATACAGACATACAGACATACAGACATACACACACACATACAGACATCCAGACACACATGCAGACATCCAGACACACATACAGGCACACACACACACACACATACAGACGCACACATGTACACCCGCCCCAACCTCGTTAACATCGTCCTCCCCTCACAATAACTCGTGCAGACTCCATCTCGGAATCGCAGCGGCAGGCGTTCCTGTCTGCACTGCAAGAGCTGGAGAACCCGAACCTGACAGCATCAACACAGGACATCGACCCGACACACGCGTTTCTGCGCGTCACGTTCAAACTTGATCGCGGCTGCCTCACACTCTGCACCTCCCCCACTGCACAGCAGCAGACACAGGCACAGAAACAGAAACAAACACAGAAACAAACACAGAACCAGCACGAGGGCGTGGCTGCTGACCATGATGATGATGACGGTGATGATGATGATGATGAGGAGGATGAAGTGAGTGGTGCCAACGGCCACCCTCATCACCCCGGTGCTGTAGCAGAGTTGGAGTTTGTGCATCTGACGTGTGGGTTTGAAACGCGTCCTGCGATTGACGGCGTTTCATTTGAGATTCAGCTGCAAGCCATGAACCTCTATGATGCCCGTGTCCCGCGCGGATCGACACGACCCATCATCTGCCAGAAGGACGTGGCATCCTCAGCGTTGCAACACGACGGCAGCGGTGTTGCTGAGACTGGCACACCAACCACGGGCACAGCAAGTGCAGCTGGCGATGAAGGCAACTGCGAGCAGTCTCCCACCAATCAGGCAGCAACCTACGCTGCAGCAACAGCCACAGAACCAACGACGACAACAACAGCAGCGGCGGCGGCAGGAACATCAACAACGCTGCCATCGTCACCCGTGCTGCATCTTCGCGTGGACACGCAGGCGGTTGAAGGGCGGACGGCAACGCACGTAAAGGCACGCACGCTGCCACTACAGGTGTATGCGGACGCAGGGTGGCTGCAGGCGGCGCTGAATGTGGTGGCGCCCATGATGCAAGACACGGGCAAGGAGGAGGACGAGGAGAAGAACGACAACAACAGCACCCTGGCATGGCTGTCGGATACACAGGCAACGGCAGCAGCGCCAGCCCTGACGCTGGACGTCAACATCTCTGCGCCCGTCGTCGTTGTTCCCAACGGAAAAGGAGAGGTGCTTGTGCTCAACTTTGGACTGCTCAAGGCCAACACAACCTCTGCACTGCAGGGCCTGCTGCACCTGAGCACAGCGGCAGCGGCAGCCACAGCTGATGGCACCGCCACCTTAGCGGCAGACGCGGAAGGCCATGCCGCAACCCATGCTCTCGCGTTGGCATCAGGCGCGTTGGCCCACCCATCATCCTTGGTGAAGCGCACACGCACGACATCGCAGTCTTCCGACAGTTTCATCACGCCGCCGTCGAGCCCGTCTGCGTCGCGCGCCAGCCTTGGCAGCAAGGCAGCCGTCGCAGACACTCACTCCGCTGACGATGACAGTGATTGTGATGACGATGATGGTGACGATGATGAGGATGGCCAGCATGATGATGATGCAACCAAGAAGAAGACGACGAGGAAGAAGAACAAACATGCAGGGCGTGGGGGTGCTGTGAGCCCTTCTTCGCTTGTGATGCGCAACCGATTTGGTGGTGTACATGCTCACGACAGCGAGCGGGAAGGAGCCCATGATGCCAGCGCCAGCGACAGCGAACGTGATGATGAAGGCGGTGGTGCCGGTGGCGGCGGCAATACGGCTGCTCGGGGAAAGAAGACACGCGGGCACAAGGAGGGCGCTGAGAGCAACAACACCGACGAAGCGTCCAAGGCGCTTCAAGAACAGCACGAAATTCGCCTGGAGGACGTGCAGGTGCTGGCATGTGCAGAGAAGGAGTGGCAGCAGCTACTGGCACAGGGGTTCACAGAGCGCCATATTGTTCGCTCCTTCTCCATCAACTGCACGCTTGACCGCCACACACCGCCGGATGGCGCGCAGATGATTGAGTTTTCGAGTGAGCTGGAGGAAATGGCATTTGTCCTGGACGAGTGGGGGCTGCGCACCGTTCTGTCATGCGTGCAGGCAATGAGCGACGCGACGGCATGCTTGCAAGCACCCGGCATGGCGCCGCCCACGTCGCCGCCCGACAAGAACAGGCCGGCGTCAATGAGGACCAGTGCAGACAATGGCATGCGCAGCGCGAGAGCAAGCATCATCAGCCCTACATCCTCAACGACGGCACAAAACGGTGCCCGTGGCGGCGGTATTGGTGGCGTCTTGGACGAGACCATGAGTGCAGCGGAGGCGATGGTTGGTTCTGTGGAACCGATTGAGAGCCACGACGACATGGTGGTGCGCGAGCGCTCGGTAACGGCGCGCATTCCGCTGGACACGCGGCTTGTTGTGGCGCGGTTCACGCTCAACCGCAGCACGTTTGAATTGCGCGGCACGCGGCGGCGGCGACTGCTTGCTGCGGAGCTGAACAGCGTGCGCGTCGACTACACGAAGCGGCCATATGACGACCACCTCACGCTCTCTGTGCAGTCGTTTCTGCTTGAGGACCCGATGCAGCCCGTGGACTCAGAGTACCGGCAGCTTGTTGCCATGAAGTCGTCAAACACGCCCGCACCGCAACGCGCCGATGATGGCGACCGCGATGGTGCCGCTGGTGGTGGTGCTGGAGTCGCCCATGATGCCGACGATGATGACGTGACCGTCACGGGCGATAATGCACAGCCTGCCGACAGCGCCCGAGCTGCTGACCCGAGCAACACGAAGAGCACAAACACGACCAACAACAACACCACTGACGACAATTTGGACGGCGGTGAGGGCGGACCGACGACCAGTGAGGAGGACCAGCCGCCATTCGTCAAGATCACATACATCAACCTCCGTGACGTGCCCCTTGGGTACCAAGTCGACAGGTGCGCTGTGAACGCGTGTGCGAAAGTGTGCGCCTGAATGTGAATGTGAATGTGAATGTGAATGTGAATGTGAATGTGAATGTGAATGTGAATGTGAATGTGAATGTGAATGTGGATGTGAATGTGAATGTGAATGTGCACCTGAGTGTAAGTGTGGGTGAATGTGAATGTGCGCAAGTGAGTATGTGAGTGTGCGTGTGAGCGTACGCGTAAACGTGTGCATGTGTGGATATGTGTACGTTGCCCGCTTGCGCCCATGCCTGGACATGAGCACCTGCATGCTGCATTACTTCTTTTCACCCAGCCTTTGTCTGCCTGCAAAACCAATGCCCTCACCACCACCCCACTTTCTGTCCCTGCCCAACAACACCGCCACAGGTACCACGGGCTGAAGACGCAGCATCGGCAGTTTCCGCTTGGCTTTTCGCTCGCCAGCAGCAGCGAAGTGGACACGCGCGTGCCGCCACACATTGTGGAGGTGTCGCTTGGCGACGTGTGCATTGTCTTCAATCGGGAGGTTGTTGCCGCCTTGTTGGACTTTGGAACGGCTGCGTTGTCTGTCGTTGCTGGCGCAGACACGCCAACAGCACAACACCAGGGCGCCAGCCACCACACCTCGGCTTCGTCTGCCACGCCCTTTGCAGCATCATCATCATTATCATCTCCGTCGCCATTGCACGGCCACGAGGCATCAGATGGCATCGCCGCCACCACCACCAACGGAACAGCAGCAGCAGGTACCAACGTGGGTGACATGCGCAGTCACGACAGCGCTGCTTCATCGCCTTTGACCGGCTCGACAGCACCCCAGCCACCAGCAACAGAGGAGACGCTTTCTCCCGACCATGCAGCAACCACACGAAAGCACCAAGAACAGCCACAGCAACAACAAGAACAGCAACAGCAGCAGCAGCGTGATTCGGTGGTCCGAGATGCAAAGCCACAGCGCCACGGGCGGCGTAAGGTGAAGATCACAGCCTCCATGTCGCTGCTTGACGTCCTCCTCGTCGGAAACGGCGACAAGCTTGCACGCGCCAGCCTGCGGGACACATGTGTGCGCATGGACGCGCTGCCTTCCTTCACGCGCGTGTGCGGGCGGCTGGGGAGCCTGTCGCTGCGTGATCTGACGCCATGCGGGTTTCTGTACCGCGATGTGTTCTCAACCACGGGCACGGAGGTGCTCAGCTTTGAGCTGACGACGGGGTGGCTCGAGAACGCGCGTGATATTTTGCTGTTGGACGACGAGAGCAAAGAGTGTGCGGCCCGCAGCGACTGTCCCGACCTGCACTACACGACTGCGCTGAGCGTGCGCATGGCCTCTGTGCGGTACGTGCACACGCGCCGCTTCATGACCATCATGCAGAATTACGTGACGCAATTCCAGTCACCGCAGGTTGTCGCACGCGTGCAGACGGCGGCGAAGGAGATTGTGGACGAAATCAAGCAGCGCTACACGGAAGAGATTCTTCGTCTGGATGTGCAAGTGGACACACCGGTCGTCGTTGTGCCCCGCAACTCGTTCTCACCGCACGTGGTGGAGGCGTACTTGGGGAAGACGCGCGTGTCACACGGCATGCGGCTGCGCGCCCCCGGCCACGCCATCAAGGACGGCACGACACCGGCCAGTGGCGATGGCGGCAGCTACTACGAGGGGTTCGCGCTCGTCGACTGCCTTGTGCTTGATGTGCGCGACGTGCGACTGCTGTCTGCGACCGTCATGTCTGAACTGGAGGCGGAGGCCCACCGCACGTTTGCCAACCCGCTGTGCAGCAGCAACCTAGACGACAGCGATGACGCGTCTTCCTCGTGCTCCTCCATGGATGACCTGGTTGCCTTCGCCAGCAGGGAACACCTGGAACATGACGCAAGCGTGAGCGCAGCCACGCCCGGCTTTCGTCACGTGCACACGAGCACGCACCCGGAGATGCTGTCCCACTGCAACATGCACATTCTGTTTGAGCGGAATCTGACGCCGGAACGCCGCGACCTGCCAATGGTGCGCGTGGAGGTGGGCGTGTCCGATGTGCACGCGCGCGCAGACAACCACCAGTTTGACCTTGTGCTGAGCATTCTGGATGAGAACCTTGGCTGTGAGACGGAATTGTTGGCGACACAGGACCTGGTTGAGCTGCAAACGACCCTGAACAGCCGCGACAACCGCCGCAGGTCCGTTCTCAGCGCAGCAGAAGCAGAGGCGGCAGCAGCAGCAGCAGCACAAACGCATGCAGCAGCACCGGCATATGGTGGTCGTGGTGATGACGGCCGTGGCAGTGGTGGTGGTGGTGGTGGTGGTGGTTTGGATGATGGCGATGGAGGGAGGAATGACGCCTTCTTCACACCGGCGCAGTCGCGCATGCAGTCGCGCATGCAGCCGCTGTCTCAGCGAGCCAGGATCGGGGGACGCGTGTCACGAAACCCGTCCGATGGTGGCGGTGGAGATGATGTGAGCGGTGTGCAGCGTGATCTCGATGAAGCGCTCAGCACGCGACTGGAGACGGAGTGGCACTTCCTGCCAGGGGTGCCAACAGGTCCCGTGCCAGCAGACACACGCGCACAGCGGCGTGATGCTGCTGGGCGTCACCTGCGCACCCGCTGGCGGTACATTGACATGGAGAACAGGACCGAGAGTCCGCCAAACGAAATGGACGACGATGACGAAGAAGCGAACCTTCGTGCCGAGTATGGCTCCTCGTTGCAGGTCCTGCACACGCGCCCAGAGGACATGAGCAGCAGCGTTGGACTGGCGGCTGACGTGTCGTCACCATCACTCTCGTCATCCGCAGGGACAGCAGTGGAACGGAGAGCGGGCGGCACGGCGATGGCACGATCGATGTCCACCGCAAGCGCCACAGCACTCGACCAGTGGGTTGGGCTGGAGTTTGAACTGAAGCTGGAGAATGTGCACTTGAAGTTGATTGACAGGCGCCACGCTGCGGACGAGAAACGACCCCACGAAGAGCCTCTCGCTCACCTGCACCTGCTGCAATCCGCACTCTCATTCACGGCCTACACCAACGGTACGCTTGACGACTTGGGCGCGACTGTCCGTCTCTACTCCACGGCCATCGCTGTGGACAACATGCTGCCCGACCGCGGTGGGAAGCGAAACTTGTACAGGCGCGTGCTGGCCCCAATGCCAGACGCCAATGAGCATGGTGGTGTTGGTGTTGGTGTTGGTGTTGGTGTTGGTGTTGGTGGTGGTGCCATGCGCAAGGCTGCAAAGGGCGTGGGCAAGAAGACGTCTGTTGTGGGTGGTGCAACTGCAGCCGACATTGCACTTGGTGAGAGTGGTGACGATGACGATGATGGGATGACGCTGATGGGCGGCGGGATTGGCGGTGGTGCAGCAAGCACTTCAGGGGCGCCGCAGTTGGAGGTGACGTTCACGATGAAGCCCCAGGCAGACCGCGTGCACGTGTTGCTGAGTCGCACGCGCGTGCTCATCTCGCCAGAGTGGGCGGTGCGCATCGCAGACTTTGCGACGAGCCGCCCCGACAGTGGGCTGAAGAAGCTGTACAACCAGCGCAAGCCGTTCCTGCAGGAGGAATACATGGACATCAAAGCGCCGCCACGCGAGACGCCAACACACACGCGGCTGACACTCAACATCACCAACCCGGAGCTGATCATTGTGGACGACGTGACGTTGCGCACCTCGGAAGCGCTGGTGATGAAGATGTGCAACGTGACGAAACTGCGCATGAACGACTACCCCGAGAGAGCAGCCGTCGAGGCCACACCAACCGTGCCCGTACCTGTTGAGGATCAATCCCTCGAACTGCACATTGAGGTGCGGCGTGTGCGTGTATGTGTGAGTGACTATGTGTGCGAGTTTGTTGCATTGTGCATGTGTGTGTGTGTGTGTGTGCCATACTTGCATTTTCAGACGCTCTGCGTGTGCCACACTTCCGTGACAACCACCTACATTTGCCCCCCTTCCCCCCTGTATTCATCTGTGTGTTAACAACACCCCACAGGATTTTGAGATCTTCACGTGTCGCATGGACAACCAGGCGCGCACACAGCTGTCCATTGTTGACCCGTGTGGCGTGTCCATCGAAGCCAACCGTTCCGTTGAGCGCACGACGGGCGAGAGGAAGATGGCAAACAGCACGGCTGCCATTGCGTTTCACGGTCCGCAGGCCACAAACAAGGACCACGGCGTGGCAGCCCGCATCTCCTACAACGACCTTGTTCTCGTGATGTCGATTGTCAAGCGCTTTGGCGATTGGATGGCCGAGCATCAGCAGCAACAGCATCAGGCAGAGATGGACGCTCACGGGGTGTGTCTCATTTTGGCTGCTTGTTTACATAATTTGTGTTCGCGTCTTGGAAACCGCTTCGTTTGTTGTTGTTGTTTAAGTTGTTGTTGTTTAAGTTGTTGTTGTTTAAGTTGTTTAAGTTGTTTAAGTTGTTGTTGTTTAAGTTGTTTAAGATGTTGTTGTTTAAGTTGTTGTTGTTTAAGTTGTTGTTGTTGTTGTTGTTGTTGTTGTTGTTGTTGTTGTTGTTGTTGTTGTTGTTGTTGTTGTTGTTGTTGTTGTTGTTGTTGTTGTTCTCATCATACTTGACCATGCTCGCCTCACCACCACCACTACCACCACCAACAGCGCACGAGGCGAGACAAGGCGATTGAGCGGGCGCAGCGGCGGGACCGACACGTCGCCGTCGCCCGTCTCAAACTCATCGAGGACGACCCCACCCTCTGCTTGGAGGTGTGACGGAATAGCAAGGCGGGGGGGGGGAGGGTTGTGTTGTGTTGTGTCGTGTTGTGTGTGCAGTTATGCGTGTGTGTGCGATTATGCGCGTGTGTGTTGTGTGTTGCGCGGTTGAAACCCTTTCTAAGGTTGCGTACCGCACTTGTTGGTACGTGGATGCACACGCTTTCATGTTTGTCAACTGTTGAGGAACGTTGTTTCTTATCATCGCCTCTCCCATGCTCACACACACACACACACACACACACACACAACCACGTGACTGGTGGTGCAGACGCTGTCGCACTTTGACGGGCAATATGAGGCGGCGGCGCTTGCGCTGTGCGAACACATACACACGACAGACAGCACGTGGGCAGCGGCAAAGCAGCCACGCTTCGCCACATCGTTTCATCTTCCGGGATCGCTCCGTTCCATGGGTGGCTCGCAGCTCCTCAAGATGTGGTTCCACCAGCACGCCCTGCACAAGCGGTATGGGATTTATTGTGTTGTGTTATGTACATGCGTTTGTGCTGCATGTCTCCATGTGTTGTGCTGTGCTGTATGCGTGCATTGTCGTGCTGCCGGTGAGGTTTATTGCGCGCAACGTCGTGCACCCAAGGATGCTTCGTCACCTCCCTCCCTTCCCCATCAATTCCACGCGTGCACAGTTTCAAGAAATCTGAGCGGCGGCTTTCGTCGCTGTTGGAGCAGCGGCGAGAAACACAGGAAGCGCTGAGAACGGCACAGGCTGAAGGTTCGTGTTCACAAACTCACGAACACGACTGCTGCTGCTGCTGCTGGTGGTGGTGGTGGTCTGATTCGCCTGCATGCTCCTGTCGTTTTGGAAGCAGACACACATACACCTGCCCACGCACACACACACACACGTACAAAACAACATCTCTTCTCCTTGCTGCAGGCGACGAGCGAGCTATTGCTGCGCTGCACACGGAGTTGGTTGCGTTCAACAGACAGGTGGACCTGCTCTCTGCGCAGTTTGCGATGGTGTCCGCTGAGGTCTCTGTCGTGCTGGCAGAGAATGGCTTGGAGTCGTTTGCACCGCGACAAGCCCAGCCCATCGATTCTCTCGTCCAGTGAGTTCACCTCGATACCTGCGGCACGACTGGACAGCTTGCATGTGTGCGCGTGTGTGTGTGTTTGCACGAGCGTGAATGTGCACGTGCGCGATTGTGTAATTGTGTATGTCTGTGTGTGTATGCGATGAACAGCACAACACAAACACACACACACACCACACAAACACACACACACACACCACACAAACACACACACACACACCACACACACACACACACACACACACACACACACACACACACACACACACACACACACACACACACACACACACACACACACACACACACACACACACACACACACACACACCGAACCGAGCCCCCCCCAACCGTAATTGACAACATTCACGCGTTCACCATCATCTTCACCACCATCCCCACACTGACTGCAGGCTTGGTTTTAGCGAGGCGGACAGTGCGATGGCGCTGGCAGCCAACTACGGCAACGTGGAGGCAGCAACCGCCTGGCTGTTTGAGAACGCACCGCGCAGCGCAACAACTCTGGCATCCGTTGACGACATCGGTGGCGGTGGTGATGGTCATGGTGCCTTGTCGCCACGAGTAGGGTTGTCATCAAGCGTTGTCTCTGTTGGCCGGCGACACGTGAGCGAAGACGACGACGTGGAGGATGTGGAGGACTTTGACGCCGGCAACGGGGATGCAGCGGACGAGGGCGCGCTGGAGGCAAACAAGGCGTCTGCATGGTTTGCCCTCGCCAAGCTGATGGAGCGAAGCGGCAACACGGCGTACACGGCGGAGAGGGGCGCACCCTCCATGGCATCCGTGCTGGACAAGGACGCAACGCCACCCGGCGCTGTATCGCGCGTAGATGTGTTGCGAGCATCACAGCGGGATGCAGACGAGCACGACCGCCCCTCCTCCACGTCGTCTGTGCCCTCCACGGCAACCAGCGTCGCCAGCACCACGGCTGGCAGCGGCGTGCCTGCAAGCACGGATGGCGAAGCGGCGCATGCGCTTGGCGACGATGACGACGGTGTTGAGGAGCACGGCAGCGTTCGCTTCTCCATTCAATCACTCTCGCTTGGCCTCATTGATGACAGCCACGGGAAGGACGTGCCGCTGCTTGAGGGCAAGTTGGAGAGCGTGCTTGCACGCCTCAGCCTCATGCACGCCGCGGAGGACGACACCACTGTGCATCTGTACACGGACTGCCGCCTTACGTGCACCGCATTCAACCCAGAGCTCTCCGCCTGGGAGCCGGTGGTGGAGCCCTGGACGCCAACACTTGTCGTGAGTTCACGGTGGTGACTGAGAGGGAGAGAGGTTGGAGAGGTGGAGGAAGTGAGGGAGAAGGTGTCGTCTGCATACGTGCGGGTGAACGACAACGTGTGTTGTTCGTGTGGCGTTGATGTCTATGCTATTGTGCTTTCACATGCTATTGCGCTTTCGCATGCTATTGTGCCTTCGTATGTTGTCAGTACGTTTTGCGTTCACCCTCATCCCCTCACCTCTCGTCATGCCATCATCATGGTGTCCACTGCAGGCGACATACAAGCGCGAGGGCAAGACGCCCGAGCTGCTGGTAAAGATGACGACGGAACAGCGGCTGGAGCTGGTGTGCTCGCCCAACCTCATCAACCACACACTGCCAACCTTCAGCAGGTACAAGAAGTGAGCGGCAGGAGGAGGAGGGAGGTAGTGAAACCGCATTAAGTGTGTGATTGCAAGTGTGTGTGTGTGTGTGATTGCAAGTGCGCGCGTGTGTGTGTATGGATGGACAAAATGCTGTCAGTTCTCTTCCAAGTCAAATGGTCGTCTGCCCTCTTCTCGCTTCGTTTTGCTCCAACATCTATGACTGAACTCGCTCCTCTGTTCATCCACCCCCTTTTGTTCAGCTGGACGCAAGCGTACACGAACCAGGATCTGCGTGTGGTGCGGGAGGCATTTGTTCCCTACCGCTTCCACAACCGGACCGGAATTCCGCTCGACTTGCTCGTCGAGGACAACCGCGTTGTTCCCATTGCCGCCGATCAATCACGGGTGCGGCTCATTCTGTGCTGCGTTTGTGTGTGTGTGTGTGTGTGTGTGTGTGTGTGTGTGTGTGTGTGTGTGTGTGTGTGTGTGTGTGTGTGCAGTGTACGTACGTGTGTGTCAATAGGGTTGCGATGATCATTCTCCTTTCATCACTCCACCCTAATCACTGCCCATCACCCGCTCTTCTTCTTCTTCTTCTTCTCCTCCTCCTCCTCCTCCTCCTCCTCCTCCTCCCCCAAACCCTACCCCCCTCGAATCAGGACCTGAGTTTCCAGCAGCGGCGTGACAAACACCGCCAGGCGATGGCAATGGCACACGCGCAGGCGCACCGCGTTGCCTTCAGGCTGGACGGCTTCCACCAGTGCGTGGAGAAGGTGAACGTGGACCGGCTTGGCAAATACGTGCACGTTGTGCGACGCCGCGATGCTGACAAGGCGCCCGTTCGCGTCCTCGTAGAGGTACAGGGCGTGTGTGTGTGCGTGTGTGTGCTGGTGGGTGTGGTTGTTTGCTTGTGCGCGTGTGTGCATATGTATGCCTGGGCTCATGTTACCTGAGGCAACTGCACTGACTCACACATGCATGTGCACACAAACACGTACACATTTTCACACGAACACCTCTGTCTCTGCACAACTCAACTCCCTTGAATCATCCCCACTCACCAGGTGACGCTGGAGCACGGCCGGAAACACATCTACTTCACATCTGCACTGATTGTTGAGAACAAGCTATCCGTTGCTGTGGATCTCCGTCTCATCGATGTACACACTGGCGCTGCACTCGACGTTGGTCGCATTGATTCCAACGAGAAACTGCCCGTCCATCTCCTGCACACCAGCGATATGATCTGCTGTCGCCCTTCCTCGCAGGGATTCAGGTCAGCTCGCAGTCACGGCTGCTGCCTTGGCGTCGTTGTTTCTCGTGCGTGTGTGTGTGTGTGTGTGTGTGCGTGCGTGCGTGCGTGCGTGCGTGCGTGTGTGTGTGTGTGTGCGTGTGTGTGTGTGCGTGTGCGTGCGTGCGTGTGCATATACCTTTCTCCATGTACACTTCGTTTTGGGCCGTTCTTTCTGTTTAATAATCACATACACACACTCACAACCCCGCCTCCACTACCACCACCACCATCATCACCTCTCCATCAGGTTCTCTGCGCCACTGCGGGCGTGGGGCGACATGAGCCGACCAGGCGTTCCCCGCGGCACGCTGATGAGCTGCGAGGCCATTGCCGATACGTCATATGACACTGTTCCCGAGACGTTCCACTGCTATGTCAGCATTGTCGAGCACGGCGTGCGGCGACGCGATGCGGCCCTCCCCTGCCACACCGTCACGCTCGTGCCCCCGCTTGTGATTGCCAACTTGCTGCCGGTCGATGTGCGGTTTGAGATTGTCGACACCACGCTCTCAGACTCGCTCTCATCCGGACAGAGCCAGGCCTTGAACATGGTCAACCTCAACGTGAGTTTGAGAAGAGGAGAGGGAGGAGTAAGGGCCGTGTGGAGTTGCGCTTGCATGTGTGTATCCAAATCCCACACGCATGGTGGTACGTGTGCTCCTTGTATGTATGCTTGTGGCGTGCGTGACGCACTTTGTGCTGTGGGGTTCTCGCATACTCACGTGTTGCGTTTGGTTCGCTTCTCGCTCCATCGATTTCGTCTCATGTGCACCGTTTCTCCGTCATTGCCACAGCACAACCTGAGCATGCGCATCAAGATTGACAAGTTTGAGTGGAGCACGGTGTGTCTCATCCACACCACCTCCAGTCGCACCGCAACAGATCCCTTCATCCATCTCCGCGATGCAAACAGGAGGTGGGGCAGCCATCACTTTGCCGTACGGCCGCTGCTGTATCGAAAACTGGCAATTGTGGATCATTCATCCTGCTAAACATTTTGCACTGCCACGAGCAGCAGTGCCTCACTCTTACGACCTCACATACTCTCTCCTCACACGCACAAACTGCACACATACTCTCACATTCATTCGCATGCACGATGCACTGACTACCCCCATCTCCTACTCCATTCTCTGCACAGGTGTTTGCGTGTGCGCATTGTGAACCATCAGCTCCAGGATCCTCTTGGCGCTCGCGTCGTGCATCTCGTCGCCGATTTCTGGATTCTCAACGAAACGCGACTGCCACTCGTCTTCATGGACCATCACACCGATGATGCCATGCCGGGCGTGGCCCCAGAGGTGGGCCGCTGTCTCGCTTGTCTCGTATTGGGGTGTTGTGCTGGGTTGGTGTGCTGTGTTGAAGTTGTACGCTGTGTTGCCTTGTTGCATGTGTTTGCCTTCCCGCATTGCCGACCTGTCTCACCAATGCATGCATCTCTTCCCTCACACGTGTGCACGCCATCAGGAGGACACAACCAAGCGCGCGATTCTGTTCACACCAGGCATCGCTCGCTCGCAGGCCAAATGCAAAATCAGGGTAATAGAGTACACAGCACGCGTGCACCCGCAAGCCTCCATCTGGCATTGTTTTTGTCGTTGATTTCCTATTGATGTCGCTGTTTTCCTATCAACCTCTTCAGTTCACCACCGTTTGTTGCTACTCCTCCTCACCTCTTCCACCATCATGGCCGCGCGCGTGCGCGTGTGTGTGTATGTGCGTGTATGTGTATGTGTGCATGTGTTTGTTTATTTGCAGTTTGGGCGGTCGTCGTATTGGAGTCAGGGCATCCCGATCGACACGGTCGGCTCGTCTGGCTCTGTCGACGTCAACGCCGCAGACGTCTCCTCAGAACTCAAGGTGGGGCACACACAGTTAAATACGTACACACACACACACACACACACACGTACACACACACACACACACACGTACACACACACACGCACACACGTACACATGTACACATGTACCCAGCCACTCACTCCTTCCACAACACACACATATGTACATACAACCACATGTGCAACATGTTCGCTGTGTCCCCCCAAACAGGCGTATCAAGTTGGTGTTGAGGTGAACAAAGGCCAGGGCCGGTTCTTCCGCACAAAAGTCGTGCGCTTTGTGCCGCGATTTGAGTTTGTCAACCGGACAACACGCGGGCTGCTTGTCTCACAGCACCAGCAGCCGTTTGGCGCCGCGTTGTGTCACGTGCGAGCCGGCGAAACGGTCCCCTACCATTTTCCGGACTTGCGCGTCGGCTCTTCTGTCCAGATGAAGTTTGAATCGGACGCGGCGTGGTCGTGGTCAACACCGTACGCCCTCGCTGATCCAGGCACCCTGCACATCAAGATGACGCGCGCATATGGGGCCGTCGAGATTGTGCGCGTGGACGTGCGGCTGCATGGTGCCACGACGCAGGTGGGAGCACGCGTGAAGCGAGGAATGGCCATGCAGACATGAGCTTGCTTGCCGCGACATGCGTGTCGCAAATTGCGTGAAGCTGTTTGTGAACATGCGCGTGTGGGATACGCATGCTACTGCCTGCATGCACGCGGTGTTGTAAATTGGATTTGCTCCATGTGTTCACCTTCAAATGCCACCTCAACTCCTCTTCCCCTCCCCACCCCTTCCATGTGTTCCGTCTCGCTGCCTGCAGGTGATTGTGTCCGACAGCACCGACGCGCCGCCGTTCCGCATTGTCAACGAGAGCATGATCTCCATCAAGTACAACCAGGACGGCGCTGGTGTTGCGTACTCACTCCATCCTGGCGAGCAGCATGCGTTTGCGTGGGATGTTGTCACGCATTCACCCATGCTGGTGGTCACCGCAGCCACGGACGTGAAGGCCGGCACCCGCTTTGACCTGCAGCGCATTCGTTCGCGCGAACGCTTCAGGTCAGGCTGACGTTTGTGTGCGTCGTGTGTACGTGTGCGTCTGTGCGCGTGTGCCGTCCGGTTGTGTGTGTGTGTGTATGTATGCGCGTGTGTGTGTGTGCGTCCAGTTGTGTGTGTGCGTGCACTGTTGTTGTTGGTGTGTGTCGCACACATGCAAGCCCTCTCCCTCACGAATGTCCAACCACATCCAACACGACACGACACAACACAACACAACACAATTACCTGCAATCTACCATCTATTTGCAACCACCACAGGTACAAGCAGCAGTTCTTCATCACGGGCCCGGACGGGCTGGTTGTCGGTGCGCGGCGCGCAGGTTCACACGAACACATCCCCGCGTGTCTCGTCAACAGGCGTGCGGGCGACCCGTTCCAGCTGTGGCAGTTCCATGGCCGTGAGCTCATCAACAAGGCCGGCTATCGTCTTGAAGTCTCCACAGAGGGATTGGCGGGCGCGCAGGTGCACATGCGCAAGTGGTCGCCCTCTGTTCGGCCTGGCCAGGCTCCACTCACCCCGCACCAGATGTGGAAGTTTGAGCAGGGACGCCTGCTGTCCTTCAAAATTGTGCAATCGAGCTCCAATTCGCTGCAGCGCGGAACGCCCTATGCCCTGCACGTCCTGTCGGACAGCCAGTCCGGCAGCGTTGGCGACGGCGCCCTCCTCATCATCTCGCCCGCGCCCACACGCCGCTGTGATCGTGCGCAGTCGTTCAAACAGCTGTGCGATCCACCGGGCAGTGGCGCTGTTGTGGGCGAGGTCACAGCCGACGGCGCAACCCGTGTGCTCACGTTCCATGACGCAGCAGACTGTACGTTGGTTGTTCCTGAGAACGCGTGGGTTGTGTGTGTGTGTGTGCGTGTGCGTGTGTGTGTGTGCGTGTGCGTGACTTCTTGTGTGCGAGTGTGTTTGTGTGAGTGTGGGTGACTTGTGTGCACGTGCTGTGTTAGCGTCCACGCACGTTCACTTCATTGCCTCGCATGTTGGTCCTCCTTGCCGCTTTCGTATGTGCACACGCAGTCGAGCGCAAGCTGCGGCAAAACCGGCAAGAGGATCTGCTTGTGAGCTTTGAGGTGACACTTGACGAAGGTGTTGGCCTGTCGTTGATCGACCGCAACGCGCGTGCGCTGCTGTACGGCGCTGCACGCGGTGTTCTTCTCAACGCCCGCCGCTCCTTTGCTGAGGACACACTCGGCTTGGGCGTCTACCAGTTCCAGGTTAGGGAAGCGGGAGATGGGAGGTGTTTGTGCCTCAGTGTGCTCGTGTGTGCTCGTGTGTGCTCGTGTGTGTGTGTGTGTGTGTGTGTGTGAAAGTAGTGGTATGTGCTCGCGACAATGCAACCTGTTCACAATTAATGTACTCACGCGTCTTCTCGGCATCACTGCCACTGTTGTCTTTAACAGGTGGACAACCAGAGCAATTTCTCCACCAAGCGGCCAGCGGTGCTGTGGTCCGCATCGCCGAAGAAGACACGCGCTCTTCAGATTGATCTCCAGCGGACACACGACGCCCTCACATCGTGCATGATATTCCACAACCTCGAGGTGCGTCGCAGTGTTCGTGCGTGTACGCATTGTGTGTATGTGTGTGCGTGTGTGTGTGTGTGTGTGTGAATGTCATTGTACGAGCAGTGCGTGTGTCTCTGTGCGTGTGCGTATGTGTGGTGCAGTGTGTCGTTGCAACTTGTCCTCATCTTCTTCTCAACATCGTCATTGTCAACTGCTCGTGCACACGACCGACTTCGCTGTCAGATTGCTGTTGCGCCGCTGCGGTTGCGCTTGGAGGAGCTTGTGCTGCTTCGCGTTCTCGACATTTTCCGTGATGTCCTCATCAGCAACCAGACGCAGAAGGTCTTGATGCGACTGGTGGTGCAGTAGTGGTGGAATGGGCGCATCGCGGTGTTGGAAGAGTGATTGATCTGTCTGAGGGAAAGCGTTCAAATCACACACAACATCGGTCACAGTCGCACTCAGTAGCACACAAACACACACACGTATTTCGCACAATCACACACACACACACATCGCGCAATCACATGTCCTCGCTACGCAGGTCATGCATCCGAGTGAAACGCTGTTCTTGGCGCCGACGGAAGAGGACCTGATGCATTCACTTCACAAGGCGCCGCTCTCGACGCTCGAAACGTGCGCGTGGGCATGTCGATATGCGTGCGTGTGTTCTTGATGCACTCATACATGCAACAGCGCGTGCTTGCCAGTTGCGTTTACTCTCTCGTTGTGCCCATCCACTGCGCTCACTACATGCTCTGCATGCTCCCTGCACCGCGGCATTCCAATGACAGGCCACTGCAAGTGTTCTTTGAAGTGTTCAACTTCTCCAAACTACAGGTGCGGCGCACAACACGGTGCTCATCCATATGCGCTCACAAGCATTGCACCTAACTCACGCCTTCACACACCACGCAGCTGCACACAGCCGCACACACCTGCACACAGCTGCACTCAGCTACACACACGCACAAACGCATGCAAACACCGCAACTCACGCATGCGACTTGACTTCCTTGGGTTTTGTCCTTTAGATTGAGGCGGCTTGCTACACATCGCAGCTTCCTGCGCCCATGCAACAACTGAAGAACGTCTGTCACCTGGCCTTGCTGTTGTCATCATTGGTTTCGAATTGCATTGTCACGGATTTCACTTGCTCTCTCACAAGCACACAAGCACACACATTCTTCTGTCACTCACCCACTCGTGCAACCTCACGTGTACACGCTTCCATCTCCACACACACACACACACACACACACACACACACACACACACACACACATGTGCTCGCGTGTATCCGCAGGAGCTTGGCATCAAGTTTTATGGCTTTGAGAACAAGTTTCGGATTGAGGCGTTTTCGCTCAGTTCGCCGTTTGTGAACCAAACCGCCCTCTCGGAGCTCGTTGTTGACCACTTCAAGCAGCAAATCATGTGGCAGCTCTTCAAGGTGCCTGTGTGTGTATTTGTACGTGTGTTTGTGCACATGTGTGTGTGTGTTTGACTTGCAAACAGCCTGCTTCTTGATGCCACTCTTTCCTTCACCCAATCTTACGGCACCACATCCCTCCACTGCGCACCCCCCCCCAAACCGACCACCAGCTTGTCATGTCGTCAGATGCGTTTGGAAACTTGCTCGGGCTTGGTCGTGGTCTTGGGCGCGGCGTCTCCGATTTCATCAAACACACGCGCAGGGGCCGCGTCTTCACCGGCGCCGGGGTATGATGCAACTCATGCCTGGGACGCGCATGAATGCGCGAGTGTCTCTGTGTGTCTCTGTGTGTCTCTGTGTGTCTCTGTGTGTCTGTGTGTGTATTTGTGCCTGTGTGTGTATTTGTGCCTGTGGTTTTGTGCATCTGTGTCTGTGCATGTGTGGATGTGTGTGCCTCTGTGTTCATTGTCGCTGCTGTTTCAAGCCGTGCAAGCGCGTGCGCACTCACTCTCACACACGCGCGCCCCCACTCACCAACATGCATGCACTCGTTTTCTCTCCAATTCACGCGTGTCCCCCCCCCCCCTTCTGGCCGGGTGTGCAGCTGCTGGCGACCAACGTGGCCAACTCCGTGGCGGACACCACCTCCAAGCTGTCGAAAACCGTGTCAAACGTGTTTACGACGAGCCGTGCAGCGGAAGCGGAGCAGCGGCGGCGCGAGCAGCAGCCGGGCGTGGGCACCGCAGTCTCAAACCTCACAGACAACTTTGTTGGCGGGCTCAAAGGTGACTGCAGGAGGTGACTGTGACTGCAGGAATGTGTGTGTGTGTGTGTGTGTGTGTGTGTGTGTGTGTGTGTGTGTGTGTGTGGCTGCGCTCAAGCATGTTTGTGTGTCTCTGCACATGTATGGCTGTACCTGCAGTATGCCAACGCAACACTTGTCGTGTGGCATCACATGTTGTTGCCGTTAGCCCCTCACCCCGCCATCCCCTCATCACCGTCAGGGTTCTTCTCCCGGCCCATTGAGGGTGCGAAGCGGACGGGCGCAACCGGTTTTGTCAAAGGTGCGATGTTCATGATCACGCGCATTGGACCATTGTTTCATGGTGGCGCCACACCGCTGCTGATGACGATGACGCGTGTCTTTGGTACACGTGTATGTCCTGTTGCTGCTTTGTTGGGTTTTTTGTTCACTGACACCGCTGCGCCACGTGTGCAACTCCGCATTGCGTCAGGTTTCTTCCAGGGCACGGGCGACATGATCAGCGGCACCGTTGGCGGCAGCATGAATTTCGTCTCGGATATGAGCGCAGCCATCAAGTGCGTGCGCGCGGGCGTGTTTGCGTGTGGTGATCTGGCTTGAATTTGTTCCTTTCATGAAAATGATCTCTGTGTGTCTCGACCAAGGCACCGTTCCCTGAGCATTGCTGCGCTTGCACAAGCGTGAATGTGCATGCGTGTTTCACAATGTCCATTGACACCTCTTCCCTCTCCTCCTCGTCCCACTCTTTACTGTGCCTGCATCACGTGCCATCTGCAGAGAAACGACTGCGGTGAACTCGAGCCCTGAGCGCATCCGGCTGCCACGCTGCATTGGTCCCGGCCTCATCATCACGCCCTACAACCTCCAGCTCGCACGTGACCAGATGCTCCTCTACAAACTCAACGGATACACAATGGTGCGCTTGATTTGTGTGTGTATGTGTGCGTGCATGTGTATGTGCATGTGTGAAGCCAGATGTACCTTGACAAGTGCTTGCTGTTTTGCTGACGCTGTTCCCCTCCCCCCCCCACACACACACGCGCGCGCGCGCGCGTCAGGACGAGCGGCTGCTGGGAACAATGAAGCTGTGCCAGCTTAGTGGCCAGGTTGCCATGGGTGAGTTTGACACGATGAACCAGCTGTCATGCCACCCTTTTTGCTGCTGCTTATGTGAATATCAAGATGGTTTATTCACGTCACTTATGCGCACACACACACACACACACACACACACACACACACACACGCACGCACGCACGCAGTGTCGAGCGATAGGTTGATCATCCTTGACCAGCGTGACGGGGTGTCGATTGTGTCGGAGGTGTGGTACAGCGGAATGCACAAGCACGTGGTTGTGTCTGAGGAAGCGCCGTCCACCTCCAGATACTCAATCTTCTACGTCGAGTTCATGCTTGACCCACAGGTAAGAATGAGAGGCAGTGTGTGTGTATGTGTGTGTGTGTAATGTTGCGATGCGTTTGTTGGCTGGTGAGGGTGGGCGTCTTTTCCTGTTGCATGGCAATGCGTGATGGAAATGCGTGCTAACCACACCTCGAGGCTCACACACTCACATACTCACGCACGCATACACACACACACATACTCACGCACGCATACATACATACACATACTCACTCACGCATACATACACACACATACTCACGCACGCATACACAAACACACAGATGGAGCAAGAGGTGCGCCGCGCTCTTGAGATGAACGGGAGCTCGCGCCTGTCAACCATCAAACCACTGCCTGATGAGTCGCCATCGTCGTTGTCATCGTCATCATCCCTGTCGTCGTCGTCTGCGTCAAGAGGGCCCGCCAGCCACAGCCGTTATGATCGACGAAGACACGACGGCGCTGGGAACGATTCCAGGCATTCACAGCAGCCGTCACGCCACGGCAGGGATGACCGTGGTCGTGGTGGGCGCCCAAAGCCGAGGCGCATGCGGATTCGATGTGACACGAAAGACATTGCCATTGACCTCTTCCACCGCGTTGATCACGCTTCGCGCCTGTTCCGGGAGAGCCAGAACAAGTGCGTGTATTACGACGTGCGCCAGGCACTCGCCTTCCGCCAGAAGGAGACCTAAGCCGCTTGCTGTGTGTACATGCTTGCGGGTGGCGCATACACACTTGTTTGGTTTTTCGGGTAAAAGCTGAACGTGTGTGTGTGTGTGTGTGTGTGTGTGTGTGTGTGTGTGTGTGTGTGTGTGTGTGTGTGTGTGTGTGTGTGTGTGTGTGATGCGTGAGCTGCTTGCTTGTTTGTTGTCTTCTTTCTCTCGCATGTCCTGCCCCGCTTATTCTTCATGTTGTCCATAGCATTCGCTTGCTGTTGTGGTGTATTGATGTGACCATAATGAACCCGAACTGTCATGTGTTGGATTGCGCAGTCACGCCCATGATGCCAGGCGAAGAAGCCGTGTCACAACGCAGCATGGTTTGCGGAAGTGGGTAATGTCTGGTGCTGATAGAGCTGGAACACGTGGCGTGTGTGCGCAGTTGTGTTTGCATCGCAGAACGACTCCACTGCCCGCCGTTGTCGGTGTTGTTGAATGACGCGGAGGCGGGCTTGGCGTGGAGGTAGCGGCTGGTGCACAGCGGAAGGCGGCAGCGGTTCCGTGCCGCACCACGTGTTGTCGTCGACGAGGTCGAGGTGGAAGTGTGCTGCGCCCCACGTGTTGTGGCCGTGCAAGAGTCGGAAGTACCAATCCGGATGGTTGTCGCAAATATGGACCGTTCCCACCTCACGCACATCGCGCAGGAAGAGCGAGTCTTCCTGTCGTGCCAGTTGAGGATAGCGAAGCTCCTTCGTGGCTGGCGTTGCTCGAAGCATGAGCGTTCCCATGATGCCGGGCCGCATGCGTTTGAGGAATGTCGAGTTCTGGTGCAGGGCCACCTGCCACTGTCGCTCCAGCACGCATCCGAGCGCATGCGCCTGTGTCATGCAATGGTACTGCGACTGCAGCGCATGCTTTGGGCGCCAGTCTGCTTATCCGGTGAGAAGTGGAAGAGAAGGCAAGCAGGGAGAAGGGAGGAGGGGCGGGGGCGTGAGTGGGTGATGCTAATGACTCGAGAACTCGAGGAGGTCAGCCGGGAACAAAATTCCATTGCAAGCACGCACGGATACAGCGACATGCACTGTTGCAGACACATAGACATACAGACACACACATAGACAGACAGACAGACAGATAGACATACATACACACACACACGGACGCACGTACGCACACACAGACACAGACACAGACACAGACACAGACACAGACACAGACACAGACACACACACACACACACACACACACACACACACACACACACACAAGAGGCTGACCGTCATCGTCCCACTGCACCCAAGTGGCGTTGGTGGGAACGGCGCTGATGCCCATGTTGCGCAGGGTGCCAAGTTTCAGGTCAGCTGACGCGCGAATCTCGTGTTGGCACGGGTGTGGGTTGAGGGTGAAGTTGCCCGTGTTGACGATGATCAGGACCTTAGAAGGGTACGTCTGGTTGTGGAATGCGTCGGCGGCCAGCTGTGCCAGTGCTTCGCGATGCACGTCCTTGCCTGTGATCATGATGCCAAAGATGGTCTCGCTGCCACCGTGCTCCACAGCGTGTGGCGCTGTCGCCCTCGCACATTCCCTCGACACGTGCGCTTGCTCACTCGTCGCCAACACACTCCTCCCACTTTCAACCAGCAGGGAGAGCACCACCAACAACATAAACACAGCACCACAATGCAAGTCCATCATCGTTGTTGCAGCGGCAAAATTCACTACACCCAGGTTGGGTTGTACACTTGGGAGTTTCGCGCACTGTCATCACATTCACATGTCACGCCCACTTCCAGACGTGTCTCACGTATGCCAACCCAAGAGTCTCCCCTCCCACCTCTATGTCTGCTTCTCACAGTGACACGTGATCGGTTGGTGCACAAGGGTTGGGATGATGATTGACGTTCATAACAACGTGAAATCACATTATGAAGATGAAGATGAAGATGATGACGATAAGCGAAAGCAAACGCATGTGCAGGAGCAGCAGGAAGAACAGCAGCGACAGGTTCGCCAACACCAGGACAACCGCCCCCACAACGACAGAGACGATGCATGCTGTTCGTGAGCCTGCAGGGTGTTGTCCATTTGCTGAGGAGGTGGTGATGGTGGTGGCATGACGCTGGCTTGCGGTGGTGAAGGAGGGGTCACTATCAGGACGTCGAGTGGTTGTGCTGATGATGTGGTGGTCGTTGCAGTTCACTGCTCATCCTGGGGGCGGACGATAACGAGGGGCTTGGTGAGGTGGTGGCTCAGCCACGTGCTGACGCTGCCGAGGACGGCGCGGGTGATGGCACCACGGCCGCGGCAGCCAACGACAACGGCGTCTGCGTTGATCTTGTCGGCAAGCTCGCTGATGCACATGCGCGGGTCACCGGCAAGCAGGTGCTGCTCGTGTTTGATATGGGGCTCCTCACCAACGCAGCGCACAACAGCGTCGCGCAGCACAGCCTCGGCCTTTGCTCGCAGGGCCTCCTGTGTACGTTTGATTTGGGCAAGGTGAGAAGAGGAGGAGAGGCGTGTGAGTTTGGTGTGTGTGTGTGCGTGTGTGGGGGGGGGGGTTGGTTGGTTGTGGATTGCACCCAGTGTCGTCAAGTGCGCCACAAGAGCCGAGACGAGAGACGCTTCGCATGCACGCATGCACGCGTGCGTGTGTGTGCGTGTGTGTGTGTGTGTGTGCTAAGCAGCGAACAAGAGCACACCTCACACCTCACACTCATGCATACAGACACATCGCTCGTTTGCGTTGTGCACACCTGGTCCTTTTGTGATGGGGAGAAGACGATGCCGTCCTCGAGATCAACAAACTCCTCCATGGGCGTGTAGCAGTAGACGAGGTGGAGGATGTCGGCCTCACCACAGAGGTTCTCGATGGCCCAGTCCATGGCCGCGTCGCCGTACCTATGAGGAGGAGGAGGAGGAGGATTGGGGAGGGAGAGGGAGGGAGGTGAGCGTGAGTTGACAGTGAGTGGAAGGAGATCATGGCGACGAAGACTCTACGATCGAACACACATAGACACACAGGTACACAGACCACACACACACAGACACGCACACAACACATAGAAACACACACACACACATGCACATGCACGTACTTGCTGCCATCGACGGCGACGAGGATGTTCTTGGGGCGAGCCCAGATGCTGAGGAGATCCTCCTTGGTCTTGCGTGGAGTCGTCATCGTGTTGGTGGTGGTGCTGGTCGGGAGGTTGGATTGATGTACGTCGTCTGACACGAAAGAACGTCAGTGTGTGTGTGCTCTCAAACAAGCAGCTCACAGAAGTCAGGTGCGTCAAGAAGGTAGGTGTGAATGGATGGTGTGGTGTGAATGTGAATGGCAGCAACCAACCGGGTAGAGAGAGAGAGAGAGCGTGCGAGCGATCAAGGTTTGCGAAGAAGAAGCAAAGAAATGAACATCAAGCAACATGCAAGCAGCGCAAGAAGCAAAGCAAGCCAGCCAGTGCACAAACAAACAAACAACGCAGCAGCAAGCAAGCAAGCAAGCAAGCAAGAAGGAGGAGACGAAATTCGCTGCCCTGACGCAAGACAACCCGGACCGTTGCAGAAGCAACAGTGCGCGGTCATGGGTGGTGTGTTCTCGGCGATTGGAGCAGCCGGCAACAAGGCAGAGGAGGCAGAGGTGGGTGGAGAGGACGCATCCGCGCAGACCCCTGTGAAGGAGCAGGAAGGGGCTGCACAGCGAGAAGCGGAGGCTGTGAAGCAGCAAGACTTGTCCACGTGGATCAAGGGCCATCACCGAAGGCTACGAAAGCGGGTGCAGAACCCATCACCAGAAACGCTGAAGAAGGCGGAGCGCACGGCCAAACAACTTGGAGGTGAGCTGTACGTGTGTGCACATGCGTGTTTATGTGTGTGTGTGTGTGCGTGTGTGTGCCTGTGTGTGAGAGTGTGAGAGTGTGAGAGGGGTGTGACTGTGTGTGTGCGACTGTGTGTGTGTGTGTACATGTGTGTGTGTGTGTTTGTGTGTGTGTGTGTGACTGAGTGCGTGTGTGTGTGCACATGTGTGTGTGTGTGCGGTGCAATCGTGGTGCCGGTGATGGTTGACGGGTTGACGGTACAGCTTGCTTGCGTGCTGTGCACCGCTAGTATCCCTGGAGCAAGCGCTGGCCGAGCACATCTGGAAGGACCACCTCAGCGACGCTACTGCACTTGAGGTGCGCACGCGTGAGCCAATGCGCATGCGCTTGTCTGTGTTCGTGTGTGTGCATACGTTTTAATGCTCGCAGTGTCCGCGTATGTGTGTGTGTGCTTAAGTTTGTTTGTGTGTCGTTGCAGTGTGCCAAGATGCCACCAGCTTCACCCTGACTGAACCCGTTCGGTGCCACACTCTGCACGTAGACATATGCACAGGCCATGAGAACTCTGGCAACTTCATTCTGGAAACGCGATGATGCAGCAGACAGCAGGATCAACTGGTACGTTCGCACGCATGTGCACCAGTGAGTGAGTGAGTGAGGAAGTGGGCCCAACTGTCTGTACATTCATGCGACCCCGGCATTGCTCTTGTTCGTCTCTGCGTTCAGGACCACTGCCCATGTGGTTCATGATGACACGATGCTCTCGCCCCTACATCCCTATGCTTGCCACAGGTGCCTGAAGATGATGCGCAATTACTTTGAGGGCGGCGGCCGCTCTGCAGCTGTGGCGAAAGACGCCCGCAGGCGTACACACAAGCAAGCAGCAACACCAGCAACACCAGCAACAGCAGAGGCAGGAGAGACAGCAAAGAGGCGGAGAGGGCACAATGCTCACGGCTCAGGCGATGTGTACAGTGGCAATGGCGAGCTTGCGTTCAAGCGAGCGAGGCGTGCCGCTGGTCAAAGTGAAGACGATGCACCTACAGCAACAGCCCCGCACTCAGCGACGTCTTCTCCGACGGCATCGCAAGCATCATCGACGCGTGACGACGACCGTGGTGTGCCGACAACGTTGACTGATGTGCATCTGCTGGACGTCGGGTCTTCCTTCAATGCGTTTCGACGCCACAACCTCCACGTGGATGCCATCGATATTGCCCCAGCAGCAGACGGTTGGTTGTTTTCGCCCTGTGCTGGTTGTGTCGTGTTGTGTTGTGCGTGTGTGTGCTGGGTGTGTCGCGTTTTGTGTGTGTGTGTGTGTGCTGTGTGTGCTGTGTGTGTGTATGTGTGTGTGTGTGTGTGTTTATGTGTGTGTGTATGTGTGTGTGTGTGTGCGCGCGTGTGAGCGAGGTTTGGGGTTCGGCTTGCATTCACGAGGACGGCTGCACAAGTGCTTACACACCACTTGCATTCCATGCTTCAGGCGTGATCCGGTGTGATTTCCTCAACGCTCCCATCGTCTCCATCACGGGTGCGCATGTGCGTGTGCGTACATGTTTGTGGGCGAATGACCTAAAGGCAGGGCCTGCTGCCGTTGTTTTGCGGCTTGTCGATACCATTTCCCGTTCCTGTGAACACTCACACTGCAGGTGCTCGCGTGTGTGGACTGTGCATGCATGCATGCATGCATGTGGCGACAGAACACACAGCGTCTTCACCATCTTCATCGTCGTCATTTCAGCTTGTGGAAGGATCTTATGACGTGGTGGTGTTCAACTTTCTCCTCTCATACATCCCAACGCCAGCGCTCAGATACAGGTGTGGTGCATAGTGTGTGTGTATGCGTGTGTGTATACGTGTATGTGTATGTGTATGTGTGTGTATGTGTGTGTGCTTTGTGTGTGTATTGCGCGCGCGTGTGTATGTGTATGTATGTGTGATATGTGCGTGCGTGTGCGTTTCATGAGCAGTGGGTTCGGTCACATGCTCAAAACACAACACCTTTCACCATATTGGCACGTGCTGTTGCCGTGATCATGCGGTGTCAATTAGGTGCTGCGAGCGGGCGCGGCGGTGTCTGAAGAGAAATGGGCTGCTGCTCATTACAACGCCAGACTCAAACCATGTCGCAAAGGTGAGGGTGGTGAGCAAGGCGTCGTGCACACCATCACAGGGCAGACATACGAGCAAACTGGCCACACACACACACACACACACACACACACACACACACACACACACACACACACACACACACACACACACACGTGCACACACACGTGCACACACACATACACACATGTCCACAACAGGGGTCCAAGTGGATGCGGGAGTGGCGCACGTCTGTGGAGTCGATTGGTTTCCGGCGCTGGCGATACGAGAAGCTCAAATTCTTCCACGGAATTGCGTTTCGCGCCGTCGCGGACGAGGACGCGGTGGAACCAACAAGGTGCTGTTGCGTGCAGTACATGCGCGTGTGTGTTGTGTAGTGTGTAGCGTGTATGGTGTGCGCGCGTGTTTGCCTTTGCTTCATCGACATCATTGACTTCGAGCAATGGTACACGTGTGAGCCACCAAACACTCACCACGCCTTGTCTCACCGTTATCCCTTGCTTCTCCCTCCATGAAAATCACAGCCTCTCACGCAATGAGCTGATGGCGCTGATGGCCAGGCCCAGTGATCCCATTTTCGAAGACAAGTAGCAGCACAGAAACACAAGGGTGTGTGTATGTGTGTGTGTGTGTGTGCGTGTGTTTGTGTGCATGCGTGCGCACTTTATTTTTCTCCGCAGGTCATTTTCGGTCTTGTGAGTGGTGCATTGCACCCGTTCCCCGCCCACTCCCAGTCACAGCTGAAATAGGCTCGTCACCAGCAATAGGAAGTCGTCGTCTTCTTCGCCATCTTGTTGTATGTATCATATTCTCGTCATGAGCAAACAAGCAAGAGCAAAGGCACGGATGGAATTCATAAAACAAGCAACAAGAAGCAAACATAACCACATTACACACACACACACACACACACAGAGCATCTTCAGACATCTTCTGTATCACTGCCACCACCACCACCGCCACAGCCACCATCCCACCTCGAACCCAGCCCCCCCCCCTTGCACCGCCACCTACGCATCAACACATCACGGCACACGTGCATCAGTCAAAGACGAGGTCACGGCCCTTCGACGACTCCTGGATCACGTGCCGCCTCGGCTCACGATCATCCATTCGCCGTGTTGGCCGGTGCCCAAGCTGCTGCTGCTGCTGCTGCTGTCGGTGGCCTGGGCTGCTGGCGCTACTGCTACCGCTGGTGGCCGGACCACGAGCGACGATGCGGCGCGGTTGGTTTGGCAGTGCCCGCCCCGTGTTGGGGCTGTGCTGCTGCACGGGCTCACGAACACCGGGGTTGTACCGCGGATACGCCTGCTGCTGCTGCTGCTGTTGTTGTTGATGTGGTGATCGCACACCACTTCCACCGCTGCTGGCGCCGCTGCGTGTCTGTGGGGGCTGATGCGCACGTGCACGCATGCCCGCGCCCTGTGGCGTGCGCTGCGTGGGGCGGTGTTGGCCCTGCTGCTGCTGTGGGCGGCGGCCTGCTGATGACGCCAGCGACGACGGCGCTGTTGGTCGCCTGCTCTCGTCCAGCGCCGTCACAGCCGTGTATGGCGGCGGGTTGGACGGCAAGTTGCGGCGGGTGGACGGTGGACGCGCGCCAATTACCCGCTGGCCCGATGTCGCCCGCCGTGCAAGCTCCTGCCGCTGGGCGCTCTGGTGCTGCAGTCGCGCCTGCTGCTGCTGCTGGCGGCGCTGCATCTGCTCTCGTTGCCGCTGCTGCTGCTGCTGAAGTTGATGTTGCTGCTGTTGTTGCTGCTGGCGGCTGGGTTGTGGCTTGTCGTGGGCAGCAAGGGCCTGCGCCCGCTTCTCAGGATAGCGCTTCTGCTGCTGCTGCTGTTGTTGTTGGCGTGCACGCTGGCGCTGCTGCTGAGGTTGCTGCTGAGGTTGTTGCTCGCGTGCTCTTGCCACCTTAGCACCACGCCTCTTCCGCTCACCGTTGCCTTGTTCACTGCTGCCGCTGCCGCTGCCGCTGCCATTGCGACGGCGATCGCCACCGTCGCGAGTGCTGGCAGCACGGGCGCCACGCCGCCTCTCACCACCGCCACTGGAGCCAGCCAGCCCGTTGGAGGGTGCAGGGCCACCACGACCATCGCGGCGTGGGCGTGGGCCCCTTGCTGCTGCAGACGTATCTTTACTGCGGCGGCGGCGGCCCGCTGTGCCAACAGCTCCGCCCTGGCGCGGATGTTTCTTCCGCTTCATCGTGCTTGCTGTGCGGCGCGTGCCGTATGCGGCGTTGAGTTCGCGCTGCTTGTGGTCGTACCGCTTGATCAGACACACGGCCGGGATCCACAGCAGCAGCGCCACAATCATCACCGCGCCCACAATGTTGTTGCGCGCCCACAGCTTGAGGCTGTCCAGCGAGAAGTTGTCCGGGTCCCAGAAGCGCGCAATCCCCGACGCAGCGCGCTCGCACTGGCCCTGGCGGTTACACTGCCCAGAGCTGCACGGCGTGCCGGGTGGCAGGTCGAGCACATGCAGGCAGTCGTTGACGTCTGGCTCCGTGCACGGCTGGAGAATCGGGTTGTCCTCGTATCGGGTGTTGGCGGCGTCGTTGGGGTCGTCCGCATAGCACTGCGGGTCGGAGACGCGCGCCTGCGTCACCACGGACATGGCCGGCACGCACCCGTCAAAGTCCTGGAAGGGGCAGCCGCAGTTGCTGCCACCGCTGCAGTCGGCATCCGGGTTGTGCTCGCAGCACATGCTGCACTCGTCAGAGCCCGTGCACGTACACTGCGTTGCGCCAAAGCGCTCGCAGAACGTGATGCAGCGCTTGTCTGGGTCGGCCACTTCCTGGCAGCGCCCACCGTTGCTGCACGGCTCACCGGCAGCCTTTGGCGGCGGCGGGTCCTGGCACTCACCACCCACGCACATGCCCACGCCCCTGCAGAGCGGGTCAAGGTCAAAGGGCTCGTAGCACTGGTGCGTGTTGTCGGCATAGAAGCTGCAGGTGGCGGAGTCGCAGCAGATGTTGTTGAGGGCGGTGCACTGCGTGGCCTGCCCGTTTGGCCGCTTCAGCTCGCACGCGCTGTTGCAGCACTGGTCCTGCTCGCCACCTGCATCGCACTCCTCCGACGTGTCGCCGGTGGGGTCCGTCTCCACCTTTCCGTTCCCACACACGCCGGCCGGCTGCGGCGCAAAGCACGTGCCCTTCACGCGCAACACGGCCGCAATCAGCTCGCGCGAGCACGGCGAGAAGTGCTGGTTGTTGTCCTGTGAACCATCGACGGCCACAGCAAACATGAGGTACTTGCCGCCGTTGAGTTCGTCGGGTGCACACACGGGATCCTCCGGGTCGTCGTGTGACGAGCCCCAGTTGTGGCCGACCTCGTGCGACGTGACCAGCGAGGTGGTGGCAAAGGGCACGTTCTCGCCAAAGTTGATGTTGGAGGTGAGCCCCGTGTTGAGCCACTGGGAGCGGGAGGAGTGGCAGATGCCGCCGGCGCGGTTTGCGTCTGGGCTGCCCACCCACGCCAGGCCCAGCGTGCCGCCCGTGAAATCAACGCGCGTAAACAGGTGGGCAACGCAGCTGCTGGAGAAGTCAATGGTGGACGAAAAGTCCGACAGCATCTCCGTGACAGACGTCGTGCTGACAAAGTTGTCGAGGCGGATGGTCACCTCGTGCACAAACAGGCTGAGGCCAGACGGGATGTCGCCCGCAAACACGGTGGAGGAGAAGATGTCATCGGCAATGGCAAAGTGCTGCAGCATCGACTGCGTGGTGTCTGCGCGCTCGTTGTTGTGGAAGGCGTGGAAGCGGGCATCTGCCACCACAGACACAAGGCACGTGTTGTCTGTCTCCGAGGGGCGGGCGCGGCGAGCACGCACGTGCGCCTGCTGCTCCCCATACAGCTGCGGGAACTCATACTCGTTATTCCCGTGTGCATGATGATCGTGTTGGTCGTCGTGGTCATTGTGGTCGTGGTCGTGGTCGTGGTGGTCAGGTGCAGCTTGGTCACCATCACCGCCAGCACTGCCAGCGCCACTGCTGCTGTTGTTCAGGTCTGCAAAGTATTTCCTGCGCTCCTTCGCGGTCATGCGCGAGATGGTGTCCTGGTGCTTGGTGTGGTGGTGGTCGGCGCCACAGAAGCTGTGCCCGGTGGCGTTGAGCCCGCGCCGCCAGTCCCCCGTGCGCACGTCTGCTGCACGGTACACAATCATGTCGATGCTGCTGTCGTTTGGATAGTGGTGCAGGCTGCGCTCAACGAAGAAGGTGTTGTTGTGCACGTGCATGAAGCCCGCGAGCACGCCGTCGCGGATGTACAGGTTGGCGTGAGAGTTGGCCTCGTCGCTCATGTCGTGGCCAACGAGGTAGTTCTCCGCATCCACGCGGAAGGGCGTGACCTTGCCGTTTTCGTCAATGATTCTGGCGCGAATGCCGTGCGCAAACATGCGGTGGTTCTTGACGAGCCGCAGGTCGAACACCCGGCCGTGGGCGGAGAAGCGCACCTCGTGGTGCTCCGAGGTGGGCTCAGCCTTGCCAAACAGCTCCTCCTCAAAGGTGGACCGGCGACGACGCCGCTGCACATGCACGTGAGAAACGTCGCTCGCGCTCAGCACTTCATGGTAGCGCAGCGCCCCTGCGAGGTGCGGCGCAGCCTCCCGTGGAACGCGTGCCGCGCGAGGCGACAGCCGGGGCGTGTTTGCGGACGCGGCTGTGTCGTTGTTGTTGTCATTGTCGTTGAAGGTGTTGGCGTCAGCGATCGGGCCAGCATCAGGCGCTGCTGCGACTGTTGTTGTCGTGGTGGTGATGATGGCGGGAATTAGCAACACCGCTGCTGCGCAGACGAGCAATGCGCCCGTGCGGGCGCGTGTTGGGCGAGGCATCGTTCACCAAACAAGCACGGCTGCTGCTGCTGCTGCTACTGCTGCTGCTATAGACGTTGTTTGCTTACGATTTCTCTGTGTATGTGTGTGAGCGAGTCAGTGTGTGTGTGTGTGTGAGTGTGTGAGTGTGTGAGTGTGTGAGTGTGTGAGTGAGTTGGTGTGAAGCAGGGTGTAGACGGGGAGAAGGGGTTGGTGGTGGGGGTTGTGGCGCAGCGCGTGTGACACAGTTTGGGTGTTTGTTTGTTTGTTTGTAGTTGTTGAGAGGAGGAGGGGCGACGTGAGGCCGTGGATGTGTGACGTGCCAGCGGGCTTGTTCGGATCGCACGAACCACAACCACACGGAGAGCACGAGCGAGTGTCTGTGTGTGTGTAGGGGGGAGAAGAGAGCGGGAGGAACGAGGAAGAGTATCAATGCGTGGCCACAATGAATGGACGGAGAGGGAAGCAAATGTCATACCGAGATGTTTGGTCAATGTGTAGACCGCCACCAGCAGCTTCTTGTCTGGCTGGTGCCTTGGTTGTGGCGTTGTGCTTAGCAGCTTGTCAATCGTGTGGTTCGTGGGCGCTGATGGTGTGTATGCGCTGCGGTGCAGGCTGGAATTTGTCGTTGCGGAACAATGGTGGGTGTCTTTCACAAATCATCCGCAGCAGCGGCAAAAGAAGAGGAAGAAGGAAGAAGCAAAAGAAGAGGAAGAAGGCTTCTTGCTGACAGGAAGCAGCGGACGCGATGGCCACAGTGGATGCTGCTGATGAACTGGCAGCACGGGTGGCAGCAGTGGCGCTGGAGGAACGAGATGCAGGTGATGATGGTGCTGACGATAGTGGGAAGGACAGCGCTGGTCCTACGATGCAGCTGGTTGCCGATGGCGCGCATGGACGCCTAGCAGCTGTGGTTGAGAAGAAGCAGAAAGAAGAAGCAAAGGAGGGCGAGCATGATCATGAGCAAGGCAAGTCGCGTGCAAGCGGGCCACTGCTGCCAGTGCCACTGCCGCCTTCCGCAGCGCTGAGCCCAGAATACATCCGAGCTCGCATCACCGACGAGTACCTCCTGAACCTTGATGCCCTCAGTGTGCACGATCCAGCACTGGTCAGTCGATGTTGGGAGAGAATGATGGTGCAGTGTGTTGTTGTGTTGTGTGTGCGTGCGTATGTGTGTGTGTGTGTGCGTGCGTGCGTGTGTGGGATGTGTTGATGGTGTGGAGTGCGTGCCATGATCAGTGAGGCTCATGACACCAACGCACACACACATGTGTCATTGCACTCACGACTCCCGTGCAGAGCCAGCGGTTCTGGCAGCCAAGCGTACAGCCCGAGGACCTGTTCCTTCCCATGACATCCGAATCGCCGTACATGCTGCAGGTTGAGCGTGACCCCATCACCTTTGAAGCCAAGGTAACCCAAATGCCACGTGCGCGCGTGTGTGTTTGTGTTGGTGTTTGTGTTGGTGTTTGTGTTGGTGTTTGTGTTTGCGTGTGCCTGTTCACATGTGCGTGCTCGCATCCTTGTCACTGATCCCCCCTCCATCGTTGCTTGGTCTTGCATCTGCACACTGCAGGCGTTCCGCGAGTCGCACGTGTCAAGCAGCGAGACAGCCGTCTCCTCCATGTCAATGACGCGAACAGGTGAGGCGCTTGGTTCATCCTGTGTACGTGTACGCGCGCGCGCGTGTGTGCACCTGCTTGTGTGCTCTTGCCGTGTGTGTGCACCTGCTTGTGTGCTCTTGCCGTGTGTGATGTGATGCCGCTCACGTGTTGCACGATGCGATGACAGTGGCTGCGAATGCGGACAAGACGTACGGGTCAACCCTGCAGTACCCGTTTATGCCTGGCGGCATGGGCGTGGAGGTGGCGCAGCAAATGCGACTGCTTGCAAGCAAGAAAGACACACACCAGCAAGAAAGTCACAGCGCAGATGCAGACAGCAAACTGACACAACCCGACCTCTCCCTCTTTGACTTTCCCGAGAACAAGGTATTGTGTCGTGTGTGAGTGCGTGAGCGTGTGAGTGAGTGAGTGAGTGAATGAGTGAGTGAGTGAGTGAGTGAGTGAGTGAGTGAGTGCGCGCACGTGCGTAGCTCTCTGTACGTATGTGCCGCTGCCTGCCAGTGTATCACCTGTTTGCTTATCTCAGTGTGTGCTGACTCCACACGACTACCTTCACCCCATCTCCACCATCATATCAGGTGTTACCGGACCTGGGCGACGTGTCTGCACACCTCCCACCACCACCATCATCGTCGTCGTCGCTTGCGCAGCAGCTTGCTCTGGGTTCGTGCGCACGTGCATGCCAGCATAGGCGTGACTACATGTGATGTGTCCCGCCTGCATGCATGCGTGCGTGTGTGTGTGTGTGTGTGACTGATGGTACGACACAGCATTGCGCACAACGCTGATGCGCAGACATTGTCTCACACTGCCCCTCACACATGGATGCGTGTGTGTAGCTGGTCTGCTGGACGATCTTGCACTGCCTTTGACGCGCGAAGGCGAGAAGGACACCTCCTCCACGTCCACTTCCACAACAACAACAGCAGCAGCAACAGCAACAACAACAGAGCGACAAGAGGGCCAACAAGCGGAAGAATCGTCCGCTGTGACGTCATCAGCTGCTGTACCTGCGCTGTCAGAGTTGACAGCAGCCGCTGCCAGCGGTACCGGCGAGGAGAGCATGGGCAGTGGTGGCGGTGGAGGGGAAGAGGAGGAGGAGGAGGAGGGTAACGGAGAGGATGGTGCTGGTGCGAAGGAGGAGGTGGAGGAGGACTTGGAAGCGGCGCTGACGAAGACATACGCACAAGCCAACGCGCAGTCCACAGGGCAGGAGCAGGTATGCGCCTGTGCGTTGCGTGTGTTGTGTGTTGTGTGTTGTGTGTTGTGTGTTGTGTGTTGTGTGTTGTGTGTGTCGGAGGGTAGCGATGACAGGAAAACTCAATGTCACGTTTTCATGCCGTGTCCAACTCGCTGCTGCAGACGAAGAACTGGGCCATCACCATCCCCGTCAAGGCAAAGGTGAAGAAGAAGCAGGACGCGTTCGCTTGCATTAACACATGAATACGCACACATCAAGTACATGTACAGACACACACACACACACACACACACACTCACACGTCACTTACACACTCACTCACGCCACCACCACCACCACCACCACCACCTCACCTCACCTGACCAATGTGTGTGCTTGTCTGTCTTGATTGCGTCAGGTGGAGGACTTTGAGTTTCAGGTGCCGAATCCGGCCATCACATATCCGTTTGAACTCGACGACTTTCAGAAGCAGGTGTGGCCCATAATGCGACGGTGGCGGTGGCGGCGGCGGTGGTCGCGTGGCACGTGTTGCTGTGGTGGTTGTGGTCATGATGGGTAATGATATGATAGTTGTGGCTGTGGTAGTGGCGACGTTTTAGCTTTTGAGGAGACAGAGGGACCCACGCGCTGCCCCACTATGACGCTCATAACCTGCTTCATACAAAACACGCATCCATGCTTGCAGGCAATCATCTGCATGGAGCGGCACGAGTCTGTGTTTGTGGCTGCGCACACATCTGCTGGCAAGACAGTGGTGGCCGAATACGCCATTGCCATGTCGCAGAAGCACATGACACGCGTCATCTACACCTCCCCCATCAAGGCCCTCTCCAACCAAAAGGTGGCGTCGTAATCGTCGTCACTGGGGCATTGTTGTGGTTGTCGTTGCTGCTGCTGTGGATTGTTGCACGTGTGCACGTGCTTGCGTTTGTGATCCCGTTTACAGCTTGTTGAGTTGACGTCAACAAACCTCACCGATCACCTCCACCACCACCACCACCACAACAACAACAACAACAACAACAACAACATCACCACCACCACCACCACCACCACCACCACCACCACCACCACCACCACCACCACCACCATCAGTTCCGGGACTTTGCGACGCGGTTTGATGATGTTGGGCTGCTGACGGGCGATGTGCAGATACGGCCGGACGCCTCGTGTCTCATCATGACCACCGAGATCCTCAGATCAATGCTCTACCGCGTACGCTGCGGTGCCGTGTTGACAAGGGGGCAGAGGGGAGGTTTGGACGGTGTGAGGAATGGGAGCAAGGGAGGTGGCGTGTCATATGCTTGGATTGTATGTCGTACGGTGAATTCTCATGCGCTGCCGTCACACAACGCATGCAGGGTGCGGACATGATCCGAGATGTGGAGTGGGTGATCTTCGACGAGGTGCACTACATCAACAACGCCGAGCGCGGTGTTGTGTGGGAGGAGACAATCATCATGCTACCCAAGCACGTCAACGTTGTCATGCTGTCTGCCACCGTCCCAAACACGTTTGAGTTTGCAGACTGGGTTGGCCGCACACGCAAGCAGCGCGTGTACGTGATCCACACGCCGAAGCGACCGGTGCCGTTGGAGCATTTCCTGTACGTGGGCAAGGTTGGCAAAGCAGACCCCCTCTTCAAGATTGTCGACGCACACGGGAAATTCCACATGAAGGTGTGGGAGTGGGAGTGTGCACGTGTTTACCTGTGTGCGTGTGCGTTTATGCATGATGTGCAGAACTTTTGCTTTGTTGTGCATCCGTACGTGTGTTTATGCGACGGTAGCCGTCATTGTCTCATTGTTCCGTCGTGGACACTGCATCTCACACGCCAATCCCCATCCCCCGCATGCACTTGAACACATATGCGGCCGTAGAACCATTCTGCCGCGGTTGCCGGTAAGAAGGAGGGCGAAGGAAAGAAAGCCGCCAAGACAGGCAGTTACGGGCCAAAGAAGCGCGGGAACGCCAGCTGGGGCGGGTGAGTTGCACCGAACACCACCTGATTCGTGACACCCAAGCGTCCTAACACTGCTCGCTCCGTGATGCAATCGATCCTTTTCGTAGCACATCACTCTGCCACACCTTACGCCACACCTCCAATGACCTCATCTCACACCACACCACACCACACCACACCACGTCATGTCACATGGGCAGTGACCGCGTGCTGTACCGCTCGCTGGTGCAAATGCTCAAGAAGGAAAACCTCAACCCGTGCGTCGTCTTCACGTTCTCAAAGAAGAGATGCGACCAGGTTGCGAATGTGTACACACACACACATGTGTGTGTGTGTGTGTGTGTGTGTGTGGCTGCCGCTCATGTTTGAACAACTCCTTCTGACTGGCACCACCATCGCCGCTCACCATCATCACGGCGCAACAGAATGCGTACAATCTGCGGGGGACGTCCTTCAACACGGCGGAGGAAGAGGGCCGTGTCAATGCAATCTTCCACCGCTCCATATCCATTCTCAAGGGTTCAGACGCCCACCTCCCACAGGTGCACCGACAGACGTGTGATGGCTGCAGCGCTCATGTTGTTCGTGTGTACTTGTGCATCTTCTTGTGCGTGATCGTGTGTACGTTTTACGCCCTTGCTTCACCATCACCTTCCCTATCCTCACCACCACCACAATCACCATCACTATCGTCACCACCACCATCACCACCACCACCATCACGTCACTGCACTCTGCAGGTTGAGCGGATCAAGGCGATGGTGCGGCACGGTGTCGGCGTGCACCACAGCGGTCTCCTCCCCATCATGAAGGAGCTTGTCGAAATCCTCTTCTCGCAGGGGCTCATTAAGGTCCGTGCCTGTGTCCTGTTGTCGGCAATGCGTGTCGTGTGTGTGTGTGTGTGTGTGTGTGTGTGTGTGTGCGCGCGTGGTGTGTCTCTCGTGTCGTGTGGGCATTGTGCATTTGAATCCCAACTGCACTTACACCGATGTGCGTGTCCTCATCAACTCCAACCATCCACCACCACCACCACCACCATCATCATCATCATCATCTACCATCATCAGGTGCTGTTTGCGACGGAGACGTTTGCGATGGGCGTCAACATGCCGGCGAAATGCGTCGTCTTCGACTCCATCCGCAAACACGACGGCATCCAGCTCCGCGACCTCCTCCCAGGTCTAAACGACGGATACATGTGTGTGCGTGTGTGCGTATGTGCATATGTGTGTGTGTGTGTGTGTGTCTTCGCTGCTCGTTTTTCATCTGGGTGTCCTTGCACCCTACACCATCACCATGATAACACGACCACAACTACCACGAACACGACCACCTCATCACCACTACGTCATGATCACGCTACCCATGGCGACAGGCGAGTATGTGCAGATGGCTGGCCGCGCTGGGCGCCGTGGACTCGACACAACTGGCACCGTGATTGTGCTGTGCAAAGGGGACGTGCCTGATGTCAACTCACTGCACACCGTCATGCTCGGGAAACCAACCGTTCTCGCCTCCAGATTCAGGTGCTGATGGTGTTGCTGTTGTTTGTGCCATTGCCTGCTGATGGGTGCACAAGATTGCATCTTGTAGGTGCTGCGTTCTTGTTTCGCACACTGTCGCACGCTGCCTTTTGCTGCACACGCCCCCAAATACACTCACGCACACACGCACACACACACACACACACACACACACACACACACACACACACACACACCACGTGCGCTGCTGCTTTCCCATTGTGTTCCCTCGCTGCTTGCTATTACTCTCTCCCCAACAGGCTGACCTACAACATGATCCTGAACCTGCTGCGCGTGGAGGATTTGCGTGTTGAAGACATGATGCGCCAGAGTTTCTCGGAAGCGGACCTGCAGCGCGAAACGAGCAGTCAGCGCCAGGCCCTCGTGGAAGGACAGGCCCAGCTGGCTGTCCTTGGATCAGAGGAGTTTCCATCCGATTTGGAGGAGTATTACACGCTGGCTGTTGAATACCTGGACGCGTCTCACCGCATGATGGCGGCCATCCTCGCCTCCAATAACGTGAGATGTTCCAACTTGTGTGCGTGCGTGTGCTGTGTGTGTGTGTGTGTGTGTGTGTGTGTGTGTGTGTGTGTTTTGTCGCTGCGTGATCAGGTTTTGCGCTGCGTAATTTGGAATGGAGGTGCTGTTGAACACACACACACACACACACACACACGCACACACGTATGCCCACACACGTATGCCCACACACACACACACACGCACACACACACACACACACACTCAAATGCCCACGCATACACACACACTCAAATGCCCACGCAAACACACAACACACACAACACGCACACTCATTCACACAAACTCATCACTGTGCCCTTTCGTTAGGCCATGCGCATCGTCGGAGCGGAGGGGCGAGTTGTCGTTGTGAACAGCCAGATGTACCGGAACACGCTTGCCGTTGTTCTGCGCACAATGAAGAGCAGCAATGGACCAGCGGCGCCAAAGGACTTTGAAGTGCTCATCATGGTGGATGAAACGTCCAAACAGAAACCCGGACAGCGCAAGGAGAAGACAAACAAGGAGGAGAGCCTGCTTCCACTGCCCGTGACACACCTCGACGTGCCTCAAGTGCGCCTGTGTTGTTGTGTGTGTTGTGGACACACATGCGGGAGTTAGTGAGTGCGTGAGTGTTCGTGCGTGTGTGCGAGTGTCGGATTGTGCAAGGGGCGGTATGCTCGATGCACATTCTGCTGTCTCATCATGTGTGTGTGTGTGCGTGTGTTGGCACAGGGAGCGGTATCACATGCGATTGTTCGCATTGCGGGAACAGACATTGTCGCCATCACAGGAGAGAAAATTCCGGTGAGAGACCCCATAGTATGACGAGAAGCGCAATGGTGGGAGGTGTCATGTTTGCACTTGCAATGGTCGCAGTCATAATGATCGCAGTTGAGCTGGTTGGCGGTCCGTGTTTTTATTATGGTTGCATGATGTTCTGCACCTCATTGCACCCCTCATTGCACCCCTCATTGCACCTCATTGCACAACATTCACTGCGCTGGCAGGTTGACAAGAAGAAGGTCGTTCAACAGCGCAATGCAACGGAGTGCACGATGGTGGCGCAGCAGCTGCAGCAGCTCGCAGCAAAGGGGCTCGAGGTCAGGTAGCCGTCCCTGTGTACGCGCGAGTGTGTGTGTATGTGACTAATGTGTGTGCGTGTGTGTGTGTGAGTAATGTGTGTGTGAGTAATGTGTGTGTGTGTGTGTGTGTGTGCGTTGTAGAGGTGAATTGAGTTGAGGTAGCGACAACGACAACTGCTGTTTGGAGTGCCAATGATGCTGCAGCCGACGCCTCGCCATCATCGACAGCACGCGATCACCTCACATGATATTACGCCACACCACACCACCTGGGCTGTGGGAGTACAGTCGCTGTCGCAGCTGCACCCGATCAAAGATCTCGGCGTGAAGCAGCTGGAGGCCGCAGACGCGCACACGCGCATGAAGGCCCTCTACAAGCAGCTCAGGTGCCGTGTACGTGTGTGTGGATTTGTGTGATTGTGTGTGAGTGTGTGTGATCGTGTGTGATTGTGGTGCAGAGCACTTGGGTGGTACGTCCGTGTGGACTTCTGTACCATCATCACCACCACCACCACCACCACCATCATCATCATCGAAAGACACTCACAACACCGCTATGACGACGACCACTGCACCAAATCACAACAGCGGCTTTGAGTGCACGTCCCATCCGGATTTCACGTCCATGTACGGGCGACTGCACGAGCGGCGCGTACTCATGAACCAGGTGGGCGGTGCTCTGTGTGTGTGCATGGGTGAGTGAGTGTGTGCGTGCGTGTGTGTGTGTGTGCATGAGTGAGTGAGTGAGTGTGTGTGAGTGTGTGCGTGCGTGTGTGTGTGTGTGTGTGTGTGTTGCTGTGTGCCGGTCGCTGCCAACGTCCCTTGACATCGTTATCAGCCTGTTCTTCAATCGTGGCGCATCACCGCTTCACTCCTCGTCACCACCAACTATCCACTAATCCATCGATCAATGCAAACCTATCTCACCGCTCCCTTCCCATGTTGAACAGATTGACTCTCTTCAGCACCAGCTGAGCGATCGAAACCTGACGCTTCTGCCCGAATACGAGCAGCGCATTGAGGTGAATACCATCACTGTCATCGTGGTGGTAGTTGTCGCTGTGATTGCATTGTTGCGGTTGTGCTGTTCGTGTGAAGCCATTGGCCTGTCGTTCGTTGTTTGCATTGACATCGCAGTTGGTCCTCGAACGACAGCAGACAGCCCTCAATCACCAACACGACCAATGCAACACCATGTGCATACAGGTGATGCAGCGGCTGCAATTCATCAACAGCGAACGCATCGTCCAACTCAAGGTCCTCAAGCACACACAAAGAGAGAGAGAGAGAGAGAGAGAGAGAGAGAGAGAGAGAGAGAGAGAGAGAGAGAGAGAGTGTGTGTGTGTGTGTGTGTGTGTGTGAGTGTGAGTGAGAGAGTGTGTGGGAGTGTGTGAGAGAGTGTGTGTGTGTGTGAGCAACACGCACACACGCAACTGTGTGCTGCATGCTATCCTTCACTGAGGGGCACAACAAGGGCCCGTTTCATTCACTCCACCTGATGATACACGCGCCAGCATTCACATCCACTCGCACACACACACACACACACACACACACACACACACACACACACACACACACACACACACACACACACACACACACACGCACACGTGTATGCGCGCACAGGGGCGTGTTGCGTGCGAGATAACGACGTGCAATGAGCTGCTAGTGACGCAACTCATCTTCCACGACATCCTGACACCGCTGGACCCGGAGGAGGTGGTCGCGCTCCTCAGCTGTATGGTCTTCCAGAACAGGCGGTGAGGCACGGGGCGAAGCCTTTGGGGGTTGGGGGGTTGGAGTGATGGTGCTTAAGGCCGCGGTGGTGATGGTTGATGGTGCCGAAGTGTGGTGATGGGTGGTGGTGAAGGGTGTGATGGGGCTGACGACATCTATCCACCTTCGTTATATGTGTGTGCGTGCCGTGAGTCCATCTGCAGTGCTGTTGCACTCTTGGTCTTGGGTTCTCTGCCCCAGAGAGCGTGACCACCACACACCTCATCGCATGCGTGTGCACGTGTCCAGGGCAAGCGAGCCACGGCTGACACCGCGGTTGGAGGAAGGCGTTAGCACCATCACTCGCATGGCCATTGAGATTGCAGAGACGCAGGTTCGCTGTGTGTGTGTGCGTGTGTGTGCGTAATGTGTGCACGCTGCGCGGTAGAGGAGAGGCGCACACACGCGCTATCGTTGTTGCCGTCACTCATGTGTGTGTGTGCTGGGCCGTCGCTTTCATCGCGCCCTCACATGCTCAACTCACCACTACCACGCTACCACGCCACCACCACGCCACACCACCACCACCACGATGACAGCTCGCGTGCGGGATGCAGGTCTCTGTTGAGGAGTACTTGGAGGAGTTTAAGTTTGGACTGGTGGAGGTCGTCTACGAATGGGCGCGAGGCATGGCCTTCAAGCAGATCACAGGTGTGGTGCTGCGGCGTTGGTTCTTTGCTTGTTGGTGTGTGTGTGTGTGTGTGTGTGTGTGTGTGTGTGTGTGTGTGTGTGTGTGTGTGTGTGTGTGTGTGTGTGGGTGTGTGTGTGTGTGTGGGTGTGTGTGTGTGTGGGTGTGTGTGTGTGTGGGTGTGTATTGTGTCGTGTTTCGCATTGCCGGCGCCATTGAACCCCTACAACGCCCTTCACCATTGTCACCACCACCACCACCACATCAACGTACAGAGCTGACGGACGAGCCCGAAGGATCAATTGTCCGGTGCATCATTCGTTTGGAACAGGCGTGCCGGTTCGTTGCAACGCACGCGCGATTTCGTGTGTGTGTGTGTGCACATGATGTCGGTGTCATTGAGGAATGTGTGCACTGTGGGACCGTGACCGTCCTCATGCAGCACTCGTGCGCTCATTTCCCACACGTTCGCCATCACGACGCCTCCACCCATCCCTTGCCACCCCATAACCATCCCACGTCTCGTATCCAACGTGTCTGATACCCAACGCGTCTCGTGCCATGGTGTGTCAGGGAGGTTCGCAACGCGGCACGCGTCATTGGCGACCCCGTTCTGTCGCAGAAGATGGAGCAGGTGATGATGATGATGACCACGATGGTGGTGGTGGTGGTGGTGGTGGCGTTGTATCGCAGTGGTTGATCGATCAAGTCATACGAATCATAAGGAGCTGGCGTCCATATGTTTTGTATCACCATTGTTGTTCACACCACAAACGCTTTCGCGACAAGCAACTCACCTCTCCCTTTCCCGTCCCCGCGGCCACACAACCGCCACCTTCTTTTGCAGGCTGCCAACATGATCAAGCGCGACATTGTGTTTGCTGCATCTCTCTACACTGTCGACCAGTAGCTGCTGGATGTTCGTCGCACCGCTAATAATCGACACACACACATACACACACACACACACACACACCTCACACACACACATATACACACCTCACACACACACACACACACCGCACACACAGACACACACCTCACACACCGCACACACAGACACACACACACCTCACATACGTATTCATTGTTGTGGCATTTCATTTACTTCCTCATTTCCTCCTCAGCCATTGTTGACATGAAGACATAAAACCGTCAAATCACTGTGGTACAGAGCCAAGCGCACCTGCCCTAGTTCAAGGGGCTCTCAAGCCAGCGAGCCAGCGAGCAACCAAACAGCCAAACACGCACTTTCCATTCCTCGCCTGTTGTCCTATCCACCGATCAAGCACCGCACGCAAACACAAAAGCAACCGACACGAATGACGCGAACCACTCTGGTCAGCACCCCCACACAACGACACACCACACACACACACAACCACATCAGCACCATCATTAGCACAACAATCATCAGCACCACCATCATCATCACCACCACCATCGTCATCACCACCACCAGTCACCATCACGCGACGGCGCTTGTGTCGCGGTTACAGAGCGGGAGGCCGCGTGGCGATTCCTGCAGCCAGATATCGGCAGCTGTGCGGCCCCACTCGTAGATGTCGCGCGTGACCGCCTCCTCCGCCGGGTAGAAGCACAGGCTCCACGTTTGGTTGTCCGTGTAGGGAAAGTCGGGCGTCAGGCGCGGGCTGATGTCAATGTGCGCGCTTTGGGAGCGGAGGAAGAACGACGAGAACGGCGAGACCTTGACAGCACCGGCAATGTGCGGCACGAGATGCAACACGCCGCCGTCAATCACGTACATGTCGCGGAAGCGGGTGACGAGCGCAGAGTCGAGGTACCCCGGGACCATGCACGACGCCACCAGCGCGGATATGAGGTCGTCGCGCGTCGGGAAGTGGCGCACGAGGATGGGCCGCCAGCGCGGGCGCGGCCAGATGCGGGTGAGGGCGACGGACACGCGACCGGAACAGAGCTCGTGCGCGTCGTCGGGCAGAGTGCGGTCCAGCATCTCTGTCAGGTAGCGCTTGAGCTTCCACCACGTGCCGTTCTCGTTGCAGAACTGCGCGTGCTCGAGAAACAGGTCGAGGGTGGTGACGGGGTCCAGGCCGCATCCGAGCAAAGCGGCAATCAGCGCACCGCCAGACGCACCCGCCAGCCGTGTGTGGTCCTGCACACGGCCTGCTTCAACAAAGGCGTGTGCGACGCCAATATGATAGGCCAGCATCCACCCGCAACCGCTGAAGCTGATGATGTCGCGTGGTGGCGGCTGCGAAGAGGATGGCGACAACTCTACGCGCTGCTGCTGCGGTTTGTACAGCAGGTCCTCAACAGGCGAGCCCTTGTCGTCGTTGCCATTCTTGCCGGTGTTGCATTCTGACACATCGATGTTGTGGTTGTTGTTATGGTTGTTGTTATGGTTGTTGTTGTTGTTGTTGTTGTTGTTGTTGCTGTTGTTGTTGTTGTTGTGGTTGTTGTCGTCGTCGTTATGGATAGCTGGCAGCGGGGCGGCTTCGCTCTGCTCCGTGGGTGCTTGACGTTGCACGTGACGACGGCTGTCTGAGCACAGCGATCCTGCCAGCGCCGATCTTGCGGCGGCGATGGGGCGTCCCTTGCCGACCAGCCATGCTCCACCGCCACTCAGCAAGGTCCGGGCCGAGAGCATCAGCGTGGGCCACGCCATGCATTCATTCCCGCGAAGACGTCGTGTGTTGTCACACACACAAACACATAAAATACAAACAAAAGCAGGTCAGGGTTGCTTCCTTGCTGCTCCTTCTTGTCGTCAGCCTGCTGCGTTCTTCAGCTTGCCTCACTCACTTGCGTTTGCTGGTAGGGTTGAGGTTGTAAATGGTTGGTTGTCTGTCTGTCTGCCTCTTTGGGTCCCTGGTTTGCCTTGCCCTTGCCCTTGTTGCGTGTCTGTACAACGCCGATGTTTTGGAGCGACGTGGGTTGCAGGGTGTTGTTGGCGTTGTCCGTTGCTGTATGGTGTGGCGAGGCCTGCCACCGAAAAATAACTGGTATCATACACAAATCTTCTACAACCGCTTTGTGTACGACGACAGAAGCACAACAGCTGACAAGATGGTGGGCAGTGTGTGGAGAGTGTGTGTGTGCAGTGTGTGTGTGTGTGTGTGTGTGTGTGTGTGTGTGTGTGTGTGTGTGTGTGTGTGTGAGTGGGTGTGCAGTGGGTGTGAAGGGATGATTCACTGTTTCTTCGTCAATATCTTTCTCGTTCACCATGCATGCAACCTCTTGTGTGCCGTTAGGTGGAGCCACTTCAAACCCTCGACACCATGCACACCGACATGGTGGTACGTGCGTACGTGTACGTGGTTGTGTGCGTGGTTGTGTGTGTGTGTGCGTGGTTGTGTGTGTGTGTGTGTGCGTGTTTGTACGAATGCATGGTGGATTTGCCATGCTCAGACTCACAGCGCATGTTTGCAACATACACACATACACACACACACAAACACACATACGCACACACATACGCAGCATGATGCCCAGTTGGACTTTTACGGCGACCGACTGGCTACGTGCTCCACTGACAAGACCATCAAGATCTTCCGAGTCAAGGAAGGGCGGCATGAGCTTGAACAGACCGTGCAAGGGTGAGAGCACGACTGAAACACCTTGGTTATGTTTGGTTTCACCGTGAGGTCTTCCTTGTCGTGCGCCACGCTTGACTCTTGTTTGAGCGCTCCACCAGCTTGCCTCTGTTCCCTCTCTTTCCCCGTTTAAATATTCACCCTCGTCTTCTTATCTTCGTGTCACATACAGGCACAGTGGACCTGTGTGGCAGGTGGCGTGGGCCAACCCGAAACACGGCAACTACCTCGCGTCATGCTCAGCAGACAAGACGGTGTGTGTGATTGTGTGTGATTGTGTGTGTGTGTGTGTATGTGTGTGTGTGTGTGCGTGTGAGGAATGGTATGTTGTGTATTTTCGTGGCAGCTGATGTGTGTTCATGCTTGTACAATCGCTCATGAACACACACTCACACGCGCACACATGCTCACACCAGGTGATTATTTGGGAGGAGGTTGAGTCTGGCTGGATTGCCGCACATCGTCACACAGACCCAAAGGCCGGATCAAGTCAGTTATGGTCGTGTTGAGATGGGAATGGACAGCGCTTGTGTTCATTCAACCTGACAACTCATGTGCCCCGCGTGCTGCTCTCCAAGCTTGCTCCCACACCTTCCTTCCTTCACCCCCCTCCCTTTCTTACCCCACCCCCTATCTCCACGTGCGTGTGCTGCGCATGCTAGTGAACACGATTGCGTGGTCGCCGCATGAGGATGCGCTCCAGCTTGCCATCGGCACCTCCGAGGGCCAGATCTCGCTGCTGACGCTGACAGACGGGCAGTGGCACTTTTCCGAGGTTGCGCACCACGACGACCCGGCCTTCCTCAACGGCGTCCTCGGCATCAGCTGGGCCCCGCCCTCCGTCGCCTTTGTGAGCGCTGCGGCCTTGTGGGAAGAAGGGGGGAGGAGGGTGGAGGAGGGTGGTGTGGGTAGTGTTTGATTTGTTTGGTGTTGTTGTTGCGTGTGACACGTGTGTGTGTGTGCGCGCGCGCGCGCGCGTGTGTGTGTGTGTGTGTGTGTGCATGTGTGCGTGTGTGCATGGAGGGTGCAGGAGATGGGGTGTTGTTCTGGTGTGGCTGCTCACGAGTCCCTATAACTGTGTACCACACACACGCACCGCACCTCTCACGTCACCCCACCCTCACGTCACCTCTCACTCACATCACAGACACATGCGGACGTGCACGGGGAGTACCGGCTGGTTGCGTGCGGGTGCGACACGGAGGTGAAGATCTACAAGGGCACGCGGGAGCAGGGACACGAGACCGTCTGGGACGAGGAAGAGCGCCTCCCCGTCGTCCACCAATGTGTGTGATTGGTGTGTGTGTGTGTGTGTGTGTGTGATTGGTGTGTGTGTGTGTGTGTGTGTGTGTGTGTGTGTGTGTGTGTGATTGGTGTGTGTGATTGGTGTGTGTGTGTGTGTGTGTGTGTGTGTGTACGAGACCATGTCTTGGCATCAAAGATTTGTGCTTCGCTCACGTATGAGTCGTTCCATTCTCTACTCCCCTCCAACATCATCCCTCCACCACCAGCGTGGGTGCGTGATGTGTCGTGGGCACCACAGATTGGCCTCGCTGCGGCCACGATTGCGTCATGTGGGCAGGACAACGCCGTCTTTGTCTATTCGAAGGACCACGCGTCTGGCGAATGGGTTGGTGATTTGTGCGTGTGTGTGTCTGATTGTATGTATGTGTATGTGTGTATGATTGTGTGTCGTGTGTGTATGCTTGCTTGCATGCGTGCCTCTGCATCTGTATCTTGTGTCTGTGTCTCCCAAACAGAACCCAACCTTCCTCACACCTCCCCACCTTCACCCTCCCCACTCCATCCAACCCCCGCCCCACCAGCATGCGCAGCAGCTCGGCGACACGGCGGATCTGCCCGTGTGGCGCGTGAGCTGGTCGCTCGCCGGCAACGTCCTCGCCGTGGCGTGCGGCGACAGTACGGTGCGCTCGAGGGGAGAAGAAGGGACGGGCTGGGGAGAGAAGTGGAGGTGGATGGGAGAAGGACAGGGGGGAGGGCGAAAGAGAAGGAGGGGGTTGAAATGAGGGAGGAATGATAGAGTTGAAGCGAGAACGGGGGGGGGAGAAGGAAGATGCTCAGGGCACCTGTTTCAATGGTGCGCATGCAGCCATTACCTCTAATGCCATATCACAACAACAACAACAACAACAACAACAACAACAACAACAACAACAACAACAACAACAACAACAACAACAACAACAACAACAACATGATGCACAGGGGGTGACCAAGTTGTACAAGCAGAACCTGAACGGGCGGTGGAACTGCATCAAGACGATCAAGGATCCCTCGCCACCGCCAAACTCCACGACACACACGACAGACCAGCCCAACACCATGCCTGTCTAACATTGCCCTGCCCTGTTGTTGTTGTTGTTGTTGTTTCCTTTCTGTTGTCCTCCCACATTGCGTAAAAGCAGCCGCTGTGAGAGTGTGTATGTAAGGTCGAAAGTGAACGGTGAGAGTGAAATGGTGGGAGATGATGTGTGGCAGCGTACACACACACACACACACACACACACACACACACACACACACACACACACACACACACACACACACACACACACACACACACACACACACACACACACACACACACACACACACACACACACACACACACAC
>NW_004754920.1:933913-940020 GCF_000188695.1 Salpingoeca rosetta | reverse complement strand
CACACACACACACACACACACACAAACACACACACACACACACACACACACACAGACACACACACACACACACAGACACTCTCTGACACACACAGAGACACACACACACACACACACACACACACACACACAGACACACACACACACACACACCAAGGCCTATTAATAACCCAGTTGTCCTAGAGAAATGCCACTCCACAAATCCCAACACAACAGCCAACACACCAACCAACCAACCAACGTTGACACCACTCTCACTGCCAGCACAAAGCAAGAGAGCAGAAGCGAAGATGGAGCCAACGACAGAGGACGCAGCGCCGTCGTTCACGACGATGCTGTTCAAGACCATCAGCATCGTATGTGATGTGATGTGTCGTGATAGGGGAGAGGGGGGAATGCAAATGCAAATGCAAGTGCAAACGGCGCGATCGGGGTGCCTCCTTGTGCTTCTTCGCTTGGCACTGTCGCGATGCATACTGACCTGTGCATCCGTGGTCATGCTTGAATGCTACGCGCGCACACACGCACACCCACCCGCACACATATAAACACACACACACACTACACGCACACACACACACACATACACACATACACACTGCATACGCACATACACAGCGGTATCAGCTCTTCATGGACTCGATCACGCCGTGGGTTGCGCCGCGATGGGCTTTTAGTGTCATTTCGCTCGTCCTGTTCATGACACGCATCTTCGTGCTTCAGGTAGTGACATGCCGATGTTTGCGATACTTGCGTTTGCGAGTGATGTTTGCAGCTGTGTATGTGTGTGTGTGTGTGTTTGTTGCCAAGCTGTCGGAGTTGTGGTTCCTGCTTCTGGCCTCACCGCTGCTGTGACGCATGCTGCTGCCACACGGCTCTCACTGCTCTGGCGCACGCACATGGGCTTGACAACTGGCCAATAGGGGTGGTACATCATCGCGTATGCGCTGGGCATCTACCTGTTGAACCTGCTCATTGCCTTCCTGACGCCACGCTTCGACCCGGCCATCAACATTGAATCTGAGGACACGGGTGACGACGCCGCGTTGCCGACCAAGCGCGACGAGGAGTTCCGCCCCTTTGTGCGCAGGCTGCCCGAGTGGAAGTTCTGGTGCGTCGTAGCTGTGTGTGTGTGTGTGTGGGTGGGGGTTTCGTGTGTGTGTGTGTGTGTGTGTGTGTTTTTGTGTCTGTGTCTGCGTATATGTGTGTGTGTGTTTGTGTTTTTGTGTCTGTGTCTGCGTATATGTGTGTGCATGTGCTGTGTGTTTGTGTGGATGCTCCTCTCTCTATGTTTGTGTGTGTGTCTGTGTGTGTTGTGAACTGCCATTGCCGCAGGTACAGTGTGTTGGCTGGTCTGGCGTCCATTCACCCTCTGCGTGCTGCATTTGCAACAACAGGGTGATGGCACAGCGGGCAATCTTTGTTGCGTTCTTTGCCACCTTCTTCAAAGCCTTTGACGTGCCCGTCTTCTGGCCCATCCTCGTGCTCTACTTCATCCTCCTCTTTGTCGTCTCCATGAAGCAGCGCATCGCGGTCCGTCTCGTGTGTCAGGGAGTGTAAGAGAGAGGGAGAGAGAGAGAGAGAGAGAGAGAGAGAGAGAGAGAGAGAGAGAGAGAGAGAGAGAGAGAGAGTGTGTGTGTGTGTGTGTGTGTGTGTGTGTGTGTGTCAATTTATTCGCCCTCCCTCCCTCCCTCCCTCACTCACTCACTCACTCACTCACTCACTCACTTTTTCTTGCACCTCCCCACAGCACATGATCAAGCACAGATACGTGCCCTTCTCAGTAGGCAAGCCCAAACACGCAGGAAAGTCGGTGCGTATTTTTTTGTGCGTGTGTGTGAGCGTTTGCTTTGCATGAATGCAATCTCGGTGTTTGTCTTGCTTGCAGTCTGCCTTGTCGCCTGTCATCACATCATCACCACTTCTGTTTCTCACACAACTCTTGCTCTTGTATCACCACCATTGCTTGCAGGACAAGTGATTCCAGTGCACGCTGTCGTGCATCTGTTTGGCTTCTGCGTGAGACACAGCGAGAGGGAGAGGAATTGCGGAGAGAAGAGAGAGAGCGTTTGCTTTGGGCAAGTGCGTATTGTGCAATCGTTCCCTGTCTTTCTTTCCCGAGTGTGCGTCGTGTGTGTCGTGTGTGGTATTCCTCCTTCGGTCATTTCTTGTCTTCATTCTCACCATCGGTTTCAACCCCTTGCCAGCAACTAGTGACTTCATGGGTCCGTGGTTTGTGCTTTTGGTTGGTTGGATGGTTCGTTCGTTCGTTTGTTCACTTCGCGTACACGCAATCACAAAACACAAAAGCACAAAAGCACGTCACTTATCGAGAGCAAAATTAAGACGAAGAAAACACAAGGGGGCACAAATACACGTGCAACCGTAAGCACACGCAACCACAACAACGCACAAAGCCACAGTGAAAGAGAACAAGACATCATATCATGTGTGCGCGTGTGCGTGTTCATGCTGTGCTGCACCATTATCAGCAGCGCCACAGCCACTCGCTGTAACTCACGTCGAACCATACACATCACAGCAGGCCAGTCATGTTTACGTAACAACCTGACTCACATCAACCAGCAGCAGCAATCACGACTGCGAGTGGAGTGGGGGCGGGCGCGAGCGGCGAGAAAGGCCGACGCGGTAGCGGACGTTTCCTCCAGGGATCTTCACCCCGCCCAAGGGGTTCGAGTCACGCGGCCCTGCAGTGAAATGCCAGTGGTGGTGGTGGTGGCAGTTAGGATTAAGGGGTGGGGAGGCGTGGTGGGAACACAAGGTGTGAGGTCCAAAAACCAAAGCAAGAACACGAAGAAGAACAACAAGAACGAGAAGAACCACAGAACAACCAATGAATCAATCCAATGAATCACGACCGTTGTCGCACCTGCTCGCGAGAGGCCGGATCGCGCTGCCGGCGAGCGAGCAATGGACGATGTTGATGATGGTGATGTTGATGATGACGAGCCCGCCTTTGCTGGCGGTGTGAATCCGTTGCTGCCACGACGAAGACCAACAGACGCAGCGGCAGTCGTGGATGCGGTGGCTGCCTTGGGTGTTGCTGCTTTGGGTGTTGCTGCTGCTGCCTTCTTCTTCTTCTTCGCTGCTGGTGTTGATGTTGCGGTTTTCTGTGTCTTCGCGGGCGATTTCGCTGCTCCCTTTGTCTTCTTCGTCGCTGCACCCGCCGCCGCTGCCGCCGCTGACGGCGGTGTGAATGACGACGACGCTGGTGACGATGGCGATGATGTGGTGGTGGTGGTCGTCGTCGTATTGGTGGTGGTGGTGGTGGTGGTATTGGCGGTATTGGTATTGGTGGCGGTGGTGGTCACTTCATCGGCGTCACCGCCACCGGTCCCCGCTGATGTTTCTGTCTCGGCAGCAGCAGCTGCTGCTGTTGTTGTCTTCTTCTTGCTGCTCTTGGCGGGGGTCTTCTCCTTCTTCTTCTTCTTCGTTGCCGCCGCTTTCGGTGCTGCCGCCTTTGCTTTGCTCTTCTTCGCCTTCTTCTGCAATGTGTGATGTGTATGTATAAGTGTGAGTGTGTGTGTGTGTGTGTGTTGATGTACGTGTGCGTGTAAGTGTGCGTGTGTGTATGTGTGTTGATGGAGCACCACAAGTCTCGCTCTTTCAACGTTGTTTCGTGCGCCGCCCTCTGCATCTTCCTACCTTTGGTTTCTCGTCAAAGTCATCCAGCGTAAAATCCTGCAAATCAGACACACACGCACACACACACACATCAACGCGCAAAAGGCATGTGTTAACGATCAAGAACAGAGAGTGGACGCATAGCAGACATTACCAGTGTGCATGCAAGCAGACAAAACTCAATGCAAACGATCACATGACCACGTGACATACGACCACGCGATACATGGATGCACCTCGCACCTCATCGTCCAAGTCATCAAAGTCTGGTTCAAAGTCACTTCCGGCTGTTGATGAGGGCAGTGAGGATGGACGAACCACATGCGTCAGGCAAACGCAGGAAAACCGGCTGGCATTTATCATCACAGAGGGAGAGGGAGACAAACATGCGCACAAATAAACAAATACACAAACACAGAACACAAACACCCACCCACACACACACACACACACACACCGTCTCCGCCGCCGCCGCCGCCAAACGCCTCCAGTTCCCAGTCGTCATCCTCGTCGTATTTCTTCTTCCGCTTGCGCGTGGATGAGTTGCTGCTCTTCTTCTTCTTTGCCGCTGCCTTCTTTCCCTTCCCCTTTGCCGGCTGCTCCTCGGCCTCCCCCTCTGCAGCTGTCGCTGCGGTGGCTGCCGTGTCGTTTTGTTGTGACGGTGACGACAGCGTCGCTTCGCCATCGTCGGTCTGCTGCTCAGTGCTGCTGCTGCTGCTGCCGCTCACCGCTGTCGCCGTGCCGCTCTCATTGCTGCTCTTCCCTGACACAAACGCGGGGTGCACTGGCAGCGCAGATGCAGGCGCCGTCTCCTGACTCTGTAGTGTGTCCAAAGAACGAAGAAGCGTGAGGAGGCAGCGTGGGGCGGGGGAAGGAAACGACAACCAAAGCACACACACGCACACACACACACGCACACACATACACACAACGCACCGCTGCTTCTTGTTTGGAGAGCTCGATGGCCTTGCGGAGCTGCTCTGCTTCCTCGTCGTTATCCTCCCTGCACAAAAAGGAATGAACACAGTGTGAGATTGATGGCAGCAGGGCATACGCTGCTCGCCGTGCGTGTTGGCAGGAAGCGATGCGTTGACTTACGGCAGTATGGGAGGGTTGACGCTCTTTCGTCGCGGAGGCTTGGTTGGGCTGCTGCTTGTCGAACGAGCGTGCAAGCGTGAGCGTGAGCGTATGTGAGTGAAGAAAACAGGAAGCAGGAAAACCGGGCGTGAACTCAACAACTTCAGGTGTGATTGACAGCAAGGACTTGCAGCAGCAGCAGCACATCAGGACCAACTCACGGCTGTGTTGTGTTGTTGGACTTTTTCCCTGCGCTGGCATCACTCGGCGCAAAGTCATCTGCGACCCACCAGCAGTGGTTGTGGTGAGCCTCTTGGGAATTGCTGACGCAGACAAACAGAGACACAGGGATGCAGAAGACACACACGCGCACGCTCACGCAGCTAGCACCTTCGCTGTTGTAATCCTCATCCAGCATGGCGTAGTTGACCTCCTTCTTGGCCCTGCTTGCGACACACACACGCACACGCACAGAGCAAAGGAAGGTTTGAGGGGAGGGCAGCGGTCAGCAAGCACAGGGAGCACAGGGAGCACAGCAGGCAGCCATGGTCGGCATGCGACACCTTCGCGAGCGACGCGCCATCTTGACAGTTGCAGTTGACCGCCCAAAACAAACGTGCAACGACACGACCAAACAAGAAAAACGGCAGTGGAAAAAGTGCTGACTCAGCAATCGTGAACCGCGCGGTTGTGTGTGCTGCATGCAGGTTGTTGAGGGGTTGTGCTTTTGCCTGTCCTCCCTCCTCTTTCCGCTTTGCTGTCTGCACATGACCAGCAGAGGGATGGCTGTGGTGCCGGCGACGGTGGTTGTGCTGGTGGTGGCCGTCGCGGCTGTTGTGTTGACAGCAGCAACAGTGGTGCCACAGGTAGCCGCAGCACCCGCTGGAGGCGGCCGTGGTGCCAATGCTGATTTCCACAAGCAACGTACCGGCGGCGACAGCTATGTGGGGTTGCTTCAGAATCATGACAGCGAGCGCTCTGCGACGATGAAGCTGCCGTTCACGTGCCCGTCTGTGCAGCTGATGGCGGAGACGAACAAGAAGTCCGCCACGTCCAAGTGCACGGGGGAAATCCCCGTCATCAACGACAAGGACATCAACAAGCTGCGGCGCCCGGATCGCGATGTTCCCATGCTCAGCCCGGACCCGCGTGCCTTTCACACGGGAGTGCACGCCTACCACCCTCGCACCCGCAAACCCGTGCTGGTGCGACGCTGTGTGTGTGTGTGCTTGTGTGTGTGCTTGTGTGTGTGTGTGTGTGTGTGTGTGTGTGTGTGTGTGTACGTATGCATGTGTTTGTGCTTGTGTGTGTGTGTGTGTGCTTGTGTGTGTGTATGTGTGTGTGTGCTTGTGTGTGTGTGTGTGTGTGTGTGTGTGTGTGTGTGT
>NW_004754920.1:932083-933337 GCF_000188695.1 Salpingoeca rosetta | reverse complement strand
CCCTTTTTTCAATTTTTTTCAACAAAACTTCTTCATCTTGTCCACACAACCACTACATGAGAGAGGTGGAGAAAGTCTTACTGTGTCTGCGGAGACGTGGCTGCTGCGACCGCAGACGTCAACTGTGCGTTCGTGGCAGCGCGTGCACACCAACCACACACCAATAGCACGCGCGGGCCACAGCCTGACGACGATTGGCGACGTGCTGGTGATGTTTGGAGGGGTCATGAACGTTCCCGGGCCCATCGTCAACGAAACGCGTCAACTGCAGGTGTTGGGCGACACGTGGGTGTACACGTGCGGGTCACCCACGCCAGACTGGGTGCAGCAATCCATGAACGCCAGCGGCACGACAACGACATTGCCGCCCCCTCGCCATTCGCACACGAGCGTCGTGTTGGAGCTCAACATCTCTGGCTCCTGGCAGAAATACGTTGTCATCTTTGGCGGCACAAACAGCACAACGGTGAGTGTACGTGTGTGTGCGTGTGTGCGTGTGTGCATGTGTGCGTGTGTGTGCGTGTGTGCGTGTGCGTGCGTGTGTGTGCGTGTGTGTATGTGCGTGTGTGCGTGTGTGCGTGTGTGCGCGTGTGTGTGTGCGTGTGTGCGTGCGTGTGTGAGTACATCTGTTTCCTTTGCCACACCCCGCTTTGCCTCCATAGTCATCGCTCTGTCGTATCTCTTGATGTGACGCTCTGCAGGTGCCGGTGAGCAGCCACTCGTCCTTCTTCAACGACATGTGGGCGTACCATCCCGGAAATGGGACGTGGACGCTTGTGCCAGCGACAGGTGAGGGTGCTTGCAAGCACAGGCAACAAACAGCTGCAACTGCACTCTATTTGGCGACAACTGGCTCCCCACGCCTTGATCGGCGCTTCTATTCACACGCTCTGATTCATTCACACACACACACACACACACACACACACACACACATCATACGTGACTGCAGCGTCTGGAAGCGATGGACTGCCACAGATGCGCCACAGTCACAGCGCCGTCACCACCGCCGATGGCACCATGATCATCCAAGGAGGTAATGTCATGTCATGCCACTCGTGATGTGCGCAGCTATGTTTGAGTGAAACGTGACATGAAGGGCTCTCTGTCTGGCCAAGCACGTGTCTTTCAGCAACTCACACACACACACACACACACACACACACACACACACACACACACACACACACACACACACACACACACACACACACACACACACACACACACACACACACACACACACACACACAC
>NW_004754920.1:929388-931722 GCF_000188695.1 Salpingoeca rosetta | reverse complement strand
ACACACACACACACACACACACACACACACACACACACACACACACACACACACACACACACACACACACACACACACACAGGCGCAGGCGTGCAGGGCGAGCACTTACGCGACATTTGGGAGTTTAATCCAACCACGCTCTCGTGGACGAAGCTCCAGCCATGGTTCACCAGCCCAAATTCGGCCTTTATGGAGGCCATTCGGTCGTCACCGGACAGTTTGTCCCATCGCGACAGCTGGGGCCAGGTCTCCATCGCCCTCGACAAGGTCGTGCTTGTTTGTTCGTTTGTTTGTGTTTTGGCGCGTGCGTGTATGTATGCATTTGTGTGTATCAAAATGTGTGTATTGGAACGCATACCTGCGCTTTCATGCCCATGTGCGAGTGTTAAGTTCTCACCATCCTTGCATGCCACATCACGCCACTCGACGGTCTTCCGTTTGCATTCCAACACCTGTGTCTTCCTCCTCCAATAATACCTTTGCAGAATGCCGTTCTCGCCCACTCCTTCCTGTCCTTTGGCGGATTTGAAGCGGACAGATTTTCCTCCCAGGCATCCAGCCGCATCAGGGTGCGCATGCGACCTGTGTGTGTGCGATATGCATGTGTGTGTGTGCGTGTGCGTGCTGTGTGTGTGTGTTTGGTGTGTGTGTGTGTGTTGTTGTGTGTGTGTGTGTGTGTGTGTGTGTGTGTGTGTGTGTGTGTGTGTGTGTGTGTGTGTGTGTGTGTGTGTGTGTGCGTGCTGTGTGTGTGTGTTGTGTGCGCAGCTAACTCCACACTGCTCCCACCTACCCACTGACCCCAACACTCCCTTCATCTGCCCCCACCCACCTCATAGGAGTACGTGCGACCGCTGGCACCAGGCCACGACCACCTCGTGTTGTGGCGGGAGGCTGGAAACACCGCTGGGCCGTTCAGCCGCACGCTCGGCGCCGCTGCGCTGTGGGCGCGACCGAAACCCGCCAATGCCACGACAAAACTCAAACTCAAGTGCTCGTCTCTGCCATGGACCTGGAACAACGTGGTGCGTGCGTGTGTGTGTGTGTGTGTGTGTGTGTGTGTGTGTGTTTGTTTGTATGCTGTCGTGTGTGCTTGCACTCTCTCGTGTGCATGTGTTTATGATTGCCCCCTTTGCAGTCATCGCCACGCTCATCACTGCCATGTCCTCTTGTGCTGTTCACGTGTGTGCAGACGTACACCGGTTGCGCAAAACCGATTGGCTTTGACAGATTCATGTATGTACTCGTCTGCATGACGTGTTGCCCATAAGTGTGTGCGTGCGTGTGTGTGTGTGTGTGTGTGTGCGTGTGCGTGCGTGCGTGTGTGCGTGTGTGTGCGTGTGTGCGTGTGTGAATGATATGATGTGCAAACAGTAGAAGCGCAATTCCACGTAACACACACACACACACACACATACACCCATACATACACACACACACCCCGGCAACAGCTGCCGCGTCGAGTACTTTTCTGAGTCGCGACCACCGCGCTGCTGGGACCGGACCGCGCATCCGGAATTCCTCTCTCTCCCGCCGAAAACACAGGACAACGAGGAGCAGGCCTTCTTCTACGATTTTTGTGACGACACCTCGGTTGGTTCGAAGTGCATGTGTATGTGTCTGCGTCTGCGTGTGCGTGTGCGTGTGCGTGTGCGTGTATGCATGTGCACGTGTGAACACCATCCCCACTCCCTCCCCAGTGTGTTCGCGCGTGTACAACTCAGCGTCCCTTCATCGCCTTCGATTGCACCGCTGCAGGTGCTGCTCTCTGGCGGCGTCTTCAACGGCGATGCGGACCACATCGGCGTCATCGGTCCGTTGCACACACCACAACAAACAAACACACACACACACAACAACAAACACACACACATGCTACGAGTGAACACGCTCACGTGTAGAGATCATGCAAACCCACCTCTTGGTCTTCCTTCAACTCCCTCCTCTTCCTCCTCCTCACCACCACCACCCACCAACAATTTTCTACATCATCACCAATCGTCTACATTATCGCCAGACTCGCCCGGGATGGTGTGGGTGTTGACGGACGATTTCTGGGCGCTGGACGGAATTGTGTACACGACGGACGAGAACGACCTCCCACGCAGCCGAACAGAGTGAGAGGCGATGGTGTTGTTGTTGAGAGAGAAGTCTTTGTTGAAGTGTGAATGGCATCTGATGTGATGAGCTCTCGCTCACATATCCACACACACACACACATGAAAACACACACATATAACCACACACACATGAAACACACACACACACACACACACACACACACACACACACACACACACACACACACACACACACACACACAACAACAACAACACA
>NW_004754920.1:913273-928489 GCF_000188695.1 Salpingoeca rosetta | reverse complement strand
CTACACACACACACACACACACACACACACACACACACACACACACACACACACACACACACACACACACACACACCACAAAACCATGGCCACTTCAGCCAACCGACGTGGCGGCTGTTGACGGATCCCGGTGACAACTGCAGTGCCACGGCCTCCGTTCGTCACGCCGCGCACACCATGGACGGTCGTTATCTTAATGGTCAGGCAGTGGAGATGCGTTGGCGCGCATATGCGTTGCGCTGGTGGTGCCGGTGGTGTGTTGTGAGGACTTGTTCTCCATCACGGTGCACGTGTCGACTTGAACTCATGTACATGTACATACACGCGCGTACGTGTGTACATGTGTGCATGTGTACATAAGTACCCACACATCTCACACCTCCCCGTGTCCTTGTCCTCCCTTTACTGCCTTTGCAATTGCCAGTCATTGGCGGGCTGCGTGGGCGGCTGAGTCTTCCCTCATCGGAAACCATCGTCGCTCCTGTCGGCTGCACGAAAGGTGCTGAGGAGGGCGAATCGCGAGTGGCGTGTGTGTCCTGCTCCCAACCTGCACGTCCACACGCACACACACACACACACACACAGACACACATGCACAATTCGCTTTCCACCGCCCTCCGTGTCTCACTCTTCCACTCACTCACCAATGCTCACACACACGCATGTGTGCAACTGACAGGCCACTATTCGCACAGCTACTTTGATCTACCGTGCGATCCCTGCTCCAAGGGAACATATGCACCAAACAGCGGTCACTTCTGGTGCGTGTAGAACGTGAATTTGATTGCGCAGCCACATACACACACACACACAGACACACACACACACAGACACACACACACACACACACACACACACACTGTACTGACGTGTGCACGGTTGTGTTCTGTGCGCTTCAGTTGCATTTCCTGTCCCGCCGACACAAGCACAGTTGACAACGGTGCGTATGAGGGTGATGCACACGTGCGCCCGTGTGTGTGTGCATGTGCACGTGTGTATTGTGCGTATGACTCGATCTCTTACGTGCTGTCATGCTGCACGGCATCTCACGACACCACGCCCCATTTCTATTTCTCAATCACGATCACGTCATCATCATACCACCACCGTCATCGCGCTCATCGTCGTGCTCATCATTGCAATACCAACTTCACCAACACCGCCAACAGGAGCAACGGAGGCGGGCCAGTGTGCTGCGTGTCCGGATAATTACTGCAAGCACGGCTCGTGCCATTTCAACAACAGGACGCAGCGTCCGGAATGCCACTGCAGCTTCGTCTACCTTGACGACAGGTGAGGAAGCATGCATGCAGTTTTGTGTTTATTTGTGTGCGTGTGTGTGTGTGCGTGTGCGTGTGCGTGCGATGAATGAGATGTACCGCGGCACGCCGTTTTCGAGTTGAAAGCAGCCCGTCTGACTGCAACGCGCACGTTTTTGGTTTTTTTTTTTTTTTTCAATTCGGCACTTATACCCAATGCAACCAAACCCCATGCAACACCTGCCATCACCGCCACCACCGCCACCACTGTCGCCGTCGCCCTACTAGATGTGACATACCGTGGGTGATTGTGTTCACGGTGGTTGGCGGGTTCTTCGTGTTTGCGGGGCCTGTCGTGGTCACGTGGTACCGCCGATACAAACAGCGGCTCGAGGTCAAGGAAATCAGCGCTGAACAGACGCGCCAGGAACTGGAGGAGATGCACCAATGTGTGTGTGTGTAAATGTGAACACGTGTGTGTGTGTGTAGATGTGAACACGTGTGTGTGTGTGTGTATGTGCGCTTGGGTGAACTTCAATCTGTTATTTGCAAGACCCTCACCTCCGCCACCTACTTACCCCATCAAATCTCCACCACCACCATCATCACCACCACCACCACCACAACAGCGTGGATGATTGCGATTGAAGAGCTTGAGCACCTGCATCTGATTGGCGAGGGCGCGTGCAGCACCGTCTATCGCGCCGACTGGCACAACATGCGCGTCGCCGTCAAGAAACTCAGACCCGTCAGTTATGCCATGTGACGTAACGATGATGCAATGGGATGAGATGTGCTGTGATGTCGGCGTTGGTGTTCTTTGACATCGTCCCTCTTCCGCCCCGCCTTGACCATGACCACCTCATCCCGTCATCACATCCCCATCACTCTTCTCTCCATCAGGCGCTCCTGGAATTGGATCCAACGGGATTCACCGAAGACTTTGCCCGCGAAATTCGCGTCATGCGGTGCGTGCGTGTGCGCGTGTGTGTTTGTGTGTGCGTGTTTGACTTCGGTCAATGATCGAGCTCCCAACATGTGGCTTAACGCAACCACCCACCCCTCTTCCTTCTCTCCTCCTTCCACCTGCTTCCACTTGTCCCATCAACAGGTCTGTGCGCCACGCCAACATTGTGACGTTTTATGGCGCCGGGCGAGAGGGAATGGTCCCGTTTCTCGTCACAGAGTTTATGGCGCGCGGATCGCTGCAGGACTTGCTGCAAGGTGTGTGTGTGTGTGTGTGTGTGTGTGTGTGTGTGTGTGTGTGTGGTTGGCAACCTGTGCCACCCTGTTATTGCATTCTCTGCATCTCCCATTTCATGACCATTCGCGCACATTTGCTCAATTTTCCCAATTCACACTTGTCCATCGCCACGCCCTTCCTCCACCCCGCCATCAGAACGCGACGAGCCGTTCCCGCTGGATGTCAAGATTCGTTTTGCTCTCGATGCCGCAAAGGGAATGCGCTTCCTCCACTACCATAACCCGCCCTGGATACACAGGTGCGCCGGCGGCTGTTGTGTGCGCGTGTGCGTGTGTGCGCGTGTGTGCGTGTGTGCGTGTGTGCGTGTGTGCGCGTGTGTGCGTGTGTGCATGTTGAGCGTGTGTGCGGGCGTGTACTCTGCATCCGCTTGCTCACATGCTGGTCTGACCGTGACTGCCACATCTCACATCACGGCGTGTGCGTGTGTCGCGTGACATAACACATTTCAGGGATCTGAAGACGGCGAATCTTCTCGTCAACGAATCGTACACCGTCAAAGTCGCGGTGAGCACACACACACACACACATACACGCACACAAGCGAGTGCCGACTCTGCCCCTTGTTTCCTTCTTTGCCTTCACGACCACATCAAGCCGTCACCACAATCACCCTCTCTCTCTCTCTCTCTCTGCTCTGTCTGTGATGCCGATTGTTTGCAGGACTTTGGCACGTCTCGCCTTGCATCGCTCGACAAACCAAACACCACCCCCGTCAGAAGGTGCATGCAGTGTTGAACACGCTGACGCTGTTGCATTGTTGTTGAATTGTGTCATTGTTGCATTGTCGTTTACTGATTGCCAGTTGTGGCCTCACTCGTTCAACCACAACAACAACACCAAGCACAATCTCACTCATTGACTTCCTCCTGTCCCTTCCCCATTTCCAACACACACACACATATATGTATATATGTATGTATATGTACGTACACACACACATACACACATACGCAGACAAAGCGGAAGCACCCATCCAACGCCAGGGAAGAAGACCAAGGGCAAGAAGAAAAAGGACAAGAAATCAACAAAGACAAAGCAGTCTGAGCGAACCCCACTTCTCTCCCCGTAAGTATGCCATTGTGCCTGCAGTGGTGACAGTGCTGGTGATGGTGATGGTGATCGTGAAGTGACGGTGACAGTGGTGGTTAGGTGAAGCATGAGCACACACACACACACACACACACACACACACACACACACACACACACACACACACACACACACACACACACACACACACACACCAATCTGTTGACAAACCGAATCACATCCTCCCTCTTGCTTGCGTTTCATCACCACCACCAACAGCAGCGGCGGTGCCATCAACGACGACCGTGAGGACTACCTTCCCTCCCTCCTCGACCATCCTGGGCCCAGACACGCACGCGCACGCACGAGCACGCACACGCCAACAAGCAGCACGCCAACAAGCAGCAGTAGCAGTAGCGGAGACAGACGTGATGGTGGTGCGTCGCGTGGTGGCGAGGAGAGAGCGGTTGTGCAGACACCGACGCGCGACCGGCCTGCGAGCATCAGGGCAGAGGCTGGAAGTGAGGGTGACGCAATCCTGGCCACACCCCCTGGTGGACGGTTTGTCCGCTCGCGACTGCCGTTTGCGGAGTCGATTGCCATGACGGGCAACGTGGGCACGCCGCTGTATCAGGCGCCGGAAGTCATTTCCGAGGAGCCGTACTCGGTCAAGGCAGATGTCTACAGGTTGGTTGTGGGATTTTTGGTGTGTGTGTGATTTGTGGTGTGGTTGTGTGTGCGTGTGTGTGTGCGTGTGTACATCTTGCCGTTTTGCTTGCATATTGCCTGTTCTTCATGTCATGTCTTCGTGCCACGTTGCCTTCCAACTGTGGCGACAGCTGCCTGGCTTCTTGTTACCCTAATCCCTCACAACCCACCGCGTGCCATTCTGTCATTGCACAGCTTTGGTCTGGTGCTGTGGGAAATCTACACCGGTGTGCCGCCGTTCTCCGACTTTCCGAAGCTCAGGTTGGGCTGTGACACCGCAGCACACGTGGCGCGTGGCGCGTGGCGCGTGGCGCGTGGCGCGTGGCGCGTGTTGGTGCAGCTTCACACTGTGGTCATTGCTCATCTTGATCCTCTTTTGTGTCCTGTGTGTAGTCCCAACACTCACAACAACGCCTTTTGCTCCATCATCTGCTCACCGCCATCACCACCTCCACCACCACCACCATAACAACACATCCCCAACTCTCCACCACTGCAGCCTGCATGGTCTGCGTGCGCGCGTCGTTGCGGGTGATCGCCCAACTGTTCCGCTCGACTGCCCAGAAGCACTCGCCCAACTCATACGCGAGTGCTGGCAGCCACGCCCAGCAGGTGTGCAAGTGGTGGTGGTGGTGATTTGTGGTGGTGATTTGTGGTGGTCGTCTGTGTGTCTTTGAGTGTGTTCGCCAGCCATCACGCGACCATTCTTGTCATCTCACCCCATCTCATCCCATCTCTCATCATCATGGCCGCTCACGACCACTCACGCACTCGTCACGCGTTCACCGCTGCACAGGCCGCCCGCATTTCGACAAGATTGTGCAAACGCTCCTGCGCATCAGTGACACGACCTCCAAGCTGCCAAAACACACGTCCAGTGCGTTCATGCATGCACGTGTCATCGCAGTGGTGGTGGTGATGGTGGTGGTGGTGGTGGTGTCGAGAGCTGTGGGTTTGTGGCCGTGTGATGGGCGGTGGTGTTGAGGGAGATGCCACCGACGCAAGCAAACGCGTGCCGTGTCTTCGATCTCACACGATTACACACAACACACACACACACACACGCAACACACACACACACGCAACACACACACACACGCAACACACACACACACACACACACACACACATAGACACGTCTGTGCGGCGGGTGTCGTCTGGGATTGTGCACATGCCGCCACCGTCCACGCCGCCATCGCGACGCTCACAGGAGGAGCGCAGTGAATCGTTCACGTTTGTCACGTGATGACGAGATGATGGCGTCATGCCGCACGATGATGGTTCATGATGGTTCATGATGGTTCATGGGAGGAAGGCGCTTGTGCCAGCTTCTTTGTTGAACCCTTCATCTCCCCTGCCTCTTGCTTTTCTCTTCGACGATATCACGACCGTGTAAGCGGAATGTAACACTAAGTGATGCAGCTTTGTTGTTCGCTCTTGTGCTTGCACTGGCAGCTGCACACACACACACACACGCACACGCACACACACACACACACACACACACACACAGATACACATGCATATGCGACGTTGCTTGCTTGCTTGCTCGTTTCATTTAAATGAACTGTGAATGGTGAATCCCACAGCCAGACAAACAGACAAGAAACACACGAAGGGAGTGAGGCGAGACAGGAGAAGGAGGGCATGAAGCGCAAGGCAGTGGATGTGAAAGCAGGACATGTGAAAGCAGTGCAAAGCAGAGAGCCACGCGCGCAAGGATGAGAACGTACACATGCAGACATGCAGCACGTGTGGTTGGTTAAGGCGGTGGCGTTTGCACAAACAGCAAACGAAACAAGGCGAGGGTTGACGTGCACGTAACAGCAGCGCCGACACACACACACACACACACACACACACACACACACACACACACATACACACACACACATGAACAAACAAAGATTGCAGGGAGAGCAGTGTGCGTGGGTGTGATTGAATCACAAAGCACCATGTCACGCAGTTCAGGCACCACAAGAAGACGGCCACAGGGCATGGAACAAAGTGAAAATGCGAAAGACGTGCGTGCGCCTTAGCACACGCTGCGCCATATCACATCACACCTTGTCATCATCATCATCATCATCGTCACGTCAGACGACTTGCGTGTAGCCGTGACCAGAGTGCACATATGTGGTGGTGTGTGTGCGGGAATGGCCGCAGCAGGCCGCGAAGCAGCACGCGCCAACCACCATGCAGTAAATCACGGGAATCACTGTGCAGGAGAAGACGCATGCACACAAGAAGGGTGGTGAGATGCATGGGAGCAGCAGGGGGGGGGGGCAGTGTGTGCGCGTGTGTTTATGCAAGTGCAAGTGCAGGGGGGGGGTGCTTGTATGTGTGGAGCACGGGGGCCATTCACAACCGAGCGCAAGGACCAACGACAGAACAGCAGGAGAGCTGGCTGCACTCACGGATGCAGATGACGAAGACGGCCACAGAGACGGAAACGGCTGTCATGGGCAATGCAACATGGGCAATGATTGAGTGCTTGCTGGGTAGGATAGCAGGATGGGCGAGCAAATTCAACCAAAGGCGGGTGCATGTCACGATGTGTGCGTGCATGCGTGCGTGCGTGCGTGCGTGCGTGCGTGCGTGTGAATTGGTCTGTAGTTGGAAAACGCCGATCATCAGGTGTATGTAATGTGCTCGTCATGCCGTGCAGTACCAATGACGAGGACGCGGCGGGCAGCTTGAAGATCGCAGCACTCTGCCGAAAAAACACCCGTTATGCCATGGAGAGGTTAGACGCCTTCAAAATGCTCACTTAGGACAAGCAAAAGGCCCCGAAGAAACGACAACAACGACAATAACGACAACAACGACAATAACAACAACGACGACAGGGTGCACAGTAACACACTAGCGGTACCTCTGCAGTCGCCGTTGCTGTAGCGGCTGCAGCAGGACGTCAAGTGGCTGTACTTCTCCTCAACGGGCGGACTATCAAATGTGTTGAGAGGGCGTGTGCAGTTGATTGAGAGATGAGACCCGAAAGAAGTACACAGAAGAACTCAACATAAGCAGAAGAAGACGAGAGAAGCAGGCAAAACAAACAACACCCAAAACACTAAAACAACAAACAGCACCTACGAGTCACACAAGACCGCAAAACACAACAAGCTCAAGCGCATGCGACGACGCCGTACCATCTGCCGTTGTTTGGGGACTGCGCGGCTGCAGGGCCAGCAAGCAGGGCCACTGCAACGGCAGCGAGCGCACAGAACAGAACGAAGCGGGTGGTGGCGCGCATGTTAGTGGTGTTGTTGGTGTTGGTGTGTTGTTGGATTGTTTGTGGCGGTGCTGAGCCTGGCTTTGTAGAAAAATAATTGGAGATATTCGTGATAATTCACCACAGCTTGTGTGGAAGAAGGAAGAAGAGGTTACAGTGGTGGTTGTGTTGGTGGTTGTGTTGGTGGTTGTATTGGTGGTTGAAAGGTGCACTGGAGAAGCAGACACAAACAATCAGGGCGAACACACGCACGACAAGCACACGCAGCGGCAAAGGGGAGAGGAAAGGAAGGAAAGCAGCCCGGGCGCGTTGAAGGAAAGCAGCGTCGTGTGGATGCTGTGGAACACCAGCAGCAACAATGCTGCGTTTACCACTCAATCTTGCAGGCCGGGTTGGGGATGAAGACCTGTTGCATGCGGTGGCGTTTGTTGTTGGGGGGAGGGGGAGGGAGGTGGATGAACATGTGAACGAGCGTGTGATTAAGTGTGTGCTTCAGCGTGTGAGCATAATTGTGATTGAGCGCTTGATTGAGCGTGTGAATGAGTACAAGCACAGCCATGGAAGGACGGACGAGCATCGTCATCACTCATCATCATCATCACGTACGTTGGGGTCGCTGATGCCAATGGTGACATCCGAGAACTCCTCATAGTGGAAGCCCGTGGCGGCGGCATAGTGGTCGTCTGTCATCACCAAGGACAGCACGTCAGCGTGTGTGTGTATGACGGTGTTTTTGCACACTCTCGCGCCCGCATACACACGCACTTACACTCACATACAATCTCGCGCACACACACACACACACACACACACACACACACACACGCTTGCTGCATACCGCGGACGGGGACGCAGTCCATGGTGAAGGTCTGGTAGTCGGTGCTGCGCTCGCCATGGTACTGCAAAGAGAAAGGCGTGGGGGGGGGGAGGAGGATGAAGTGGATGAGGTGGAAGGAAATGAGCAGCAAGGTGGGGAGGGGACACGCAGGGTCGACGGACGCGCAATGAAACAAGCAGCAAAGGGAGAAAGCAACAGCCATCCTATATATACACACACACATCCCAGTATCACAATCAACAGCACAATATAGACATCGATAGCGTGCGCACCGTGGCGTTGGGAGTGAACCACTGGGAGAGCTGGATGGAGTCCTCGCCAGAGCCGAGGATCTCGTATCCGATAAACTCGGCCTGCGGTGAGAGAGAGAGAGAGAGAGAGAGAGAGAGAGAGAGAGAGAGAGAGAGAGAGAGAGAGAGAGAGAGTGTGTGTGTGTGTGTGTGTGTGTGTGTGTGTGTGTGTGTGTGTGTGTGTGTGAGTGAGTGAGTGAGTGAGTGTGTGTGTGTGAGTGAGTGAGTGAGTGAGTGAGTGTGTGTGTGTGTGTGAGTGAGTGAGTGAGTGAGTGAGTGAGTGAGTGAGTGAGTGAGTGAGTGTGTGTGTGTGTGTGTGTGTGAGTGTGTGCGAGTTCAAGCGGTCATGCTGCACATCATGTGATGAGGTGCAACCGGCCATGTTAATGCGCGGCCACTAAACCGTACATCATCGTTGATGTCGTGGCGGTGGAAGGGGATGGTGAGGTTGTACACGCGGCACTCCTGCGTGTCCAGGTCGGTGACGTACGCCTGTTGGAAAACGCGCAGCGAGCAATGGTGGTGCGTGAAGTGACATACATCGTCAGGTGTGCTGCAAACAAAGGATGTCAAATGGTGTCAAATGGCGTTCACTTTCACCTCACAAGCTACACACACACACACACACACACACACACACACAACCGCATCAACACTCACGCATACAAGCACACACGCATACACACACAACACAACACACCTCCTGCTCTTCGTAGAGCTCGAGAACCATGAAGCGCTTGTGGTCAATGTCGCCGCGCACAACCATATCCTGGTGAACAGCAGCAGTGTGCAGACACATGGCGCAATGTGAGGCGGTGAGGTGTTGGTGTTGTTGCGCCAATGGCGTTGGTGATGGTGGACAGTCTTCGTACGCCTTCCACCTTGGCATATCAATGTGTGCAGCTGCATACGAGGGCATGCATTACATGAGTCGTGGCTTACTTACCAGCATCCACTTGCGCTTGTTCACACCATCGTAGGCATCTGCCGAATCGAGTTAGAAACAGCATGCGAAGACAGTGTCAGCGGTGACAAAAGCTGTGTGTGTGTGTGTGTGTCTGTCTGTGTGTCTGTATTGGGAGGGAACACACGACGTTGCTCCACACAAAGTGACTTTCACCGCAGAAAACGTTGCGCACGACGTGTACTTACAACGGCCCCAGGTGCGGTCTGCGGTGAAACAGGAGGGATGCGGGCAAGAGAGGACACACGCGGAAGAGCAAAGAGCATAACATCGAGTGAGTTGAGAAAGCACACCAAATGGCAAGTGGTGGGGTGCCAAGACATGACTCAACCACACACACACTACACATGCGTGTGTGTTGTTTGCATGCAGGACAAGTTTGTTTGAATGGCGCCTGACTAACACTCGCTGGAGTGCTGGTGGTACGGGCGGCGGTTTGGATCGACTGCACAGCAGCAAGGGCGGGGGGGGGGCGGTGGCGCGAAGAAAGCAAACGCGTGTTGTGAGAGGAGACAAAATTATAGTCATGAACATAGAGGTAACATACGTTGCACGATGCATGCAGCCAATCAAATACAACGCATCACATCACGTGGTCAGGCACGCACATCGGGTGGAGCGAGCCTCCCATTGCTGCGGCATCTTGCACCTGCGACAACAAGCACATGGTGTGGCGAGACGCAGCACAGCGGAAGCACGCATGCCAGTGTCAGCTGGAGAATACAGTTGTGAAAGCAGTCTCACACCATGAAAGCAAGATTACACCGTGAAAGCAATGGTGCTCCCTCATGTCACAACTACCAACTACCATCTCCTTCATGCTCTCCCCTCCCTCCCCCTGTATTCTACTCCCTCTCTTCTTGTTTGGTTCTTCTCACTTTTGCTGTGCGGAGGCAAGCGCAGTGCAGCCCAGGAGGGCGAGCGCAGCAAGAACAACAGCAACCTTCATCTTGCTTGTTGCTTGCTTGGTGGTGGTTGGTCGTGGGAACAAACGCGAAACAAAAACAAAAACCGGCAAAGAAATAGGCCACACCAGTGATTTGACCTAGTTGTAGTAGGCACTGACAACCACCAAAGCAGACAGGCACACACCGCGCCACTTCTTCTTGGTGTGAAGCAGAGCATAGCAGAGCACGTTGTCATCCCTCTTGCTCCCCAAACACACACACACACACATACACACATACATACACACACACACAGGCGCACACGGGACGCGATGGCTGAAGACGGTGAAGTTGCGAAGCGAGCCAAACTGCTGAAGCCTGCCGAGGGCCAAGGCATGAAGACGGCGAGCGGGCTGCCTGCCCAGGTTGGCCCATCCATCCTGGCCAGCGACCTCTCCATGCTGGCTGCAGACTCCAAAAAGGCCATGGAACAATGGACAGCAGGTGCTTACCCGAGTGCGCGCACAGTGGAAGGGACGTGTGGGCGTGAAAGGGAGAATGCATGATGGAGGGGGAGGAAGGTTTTAAGTGTGAAAGCGGGAGACGGAAAGCGGGTGCATTGGTTCGAATGTTTGCTTTGCTGTGGTGTCGCACGGCTCAACACTCAACCACTGCCTGTGCTGCTGTTGCTGTTGCTGTTGTCATGCTGCTGTGCTGTTTAGATTACCTGCATGTGGACATTATGGACGGTCACTTTGTGCCCAACTTGACGATTGGCCCACCGGTGGTCAAGTGCCTGCGCAAGCACACCACAGCGTTCTTGGGTGCGTAAACTCAATGTGGTGATACAAGTGTAGCAAGAAACAAGTGTTGGCGTCCTTGTCCGGCCTTGGCGCTGGCCTTGGTTTGTACCGCCTGCGGCTCGCTCTTGCAGCTCACTGCTGCGTGCGTGTACATTGCTGTGCAGACTGCCACTTGATGGTGTCCAACCCGGAGCACTGGGTGAAGGATATGGCCGCTGCTGGCGCCGACCGCTTCACTTTCCACTTTGAGGCCACAAGTGCGTGTGTGTGTTTGTTTGTGTGTGTTTGTATATTTGTGTGTGTGTGTGCATGTTTGTGTGTATGTGTGTGTGTGTGTGTACACGTGTGTGTGTGTGCGTTTCAGGACGCAGCTTGCATTCGTGCCCGTTTGCATGCTCGTTTTCAAACTCCCTGGACATTGCGACTTGTGTATGGCTCGCTTTGCCCAGATGATGCGGATGCCCTGATTGAGGAAGTTAACAAGACCGGCATGAAGGTGGGTGTACACGCGCTTACTTGTGCGATCCTCGAAGTGAGAACTGCCTCACAATTTCACTCCTCTCCTCACTAATCTTACACACACACACACACACACACACACACACACACACACACACACACACACACACACACACACACACACACACACATACACACACACACGCGCGCGCGCACGTTCGCGTGTATTGGGCAGTGCGGAATGGTGATCAAGCCAAAGACGCCCGTGGATGTACTGTTTCCATATCTGGACCGCATTGACCTCGTCCTCATCATGACGGTCGAGCCGGGATTTGGCGGCCAGTCCTTCATGGTCGACATGATGGACAAGGTGTGTGTGTGTGTGTGTCTGTGTCTGTGTGTCTGTGTGTCTGTGTGTCTGTGTCTGTGTCTGTGTCTGTGTCTGTGTCTGTGTCTGTGTGTGTGTGCTGAGTTGCGTTGCGCGTTGAACTGTACTGCTTTGTGCTTGGCTCTGTCCCTGTTCTGCTGTGTCTGTCTGTGTGCACGCCCCCGCCTCACGCCGCCACCGCATCATCATCGTGGTGCCACCGCGATAGGTGAAGACGCTGCGGGCGAAATCGCCGAAACTGAACATTGAGGTGGACGGCGGCCTCAACCTCAAGACCATCGACACCGCCGCAAAGGTGTGGTGTGGTGTCTTGTCTTGTCTTGTTGTGCCTTGTTGCGTGTGTTTGTGGTGGTGCTGTGTGTCTTGTAGTGTGGGAATCTTGTGTCTATGCTCGCCATTGCCAACCAACACGCACAGTTCCACCGATATCAGCCACCAACATCTCACCACCATCATCTCCCCACCACATCTCACTACATCTCACCGCCGTCATCGTCACGCCAGGCTGGTGCGAACATGATTGTGGCAGGGAGTGCTGTGTTCAAGGCTGAGGACCCGAAACTCGTGGTGCAGACCCTCCGCGACAAGGTCGTCCAGCACTGCCCCTGACGGTGCTGTGTTCCTCGGGACGCCCAGGCCGCGCTGCTGGCTGGTGGAGTTCGGTCGATGCTTGGTTCGATAATGGATGGGTGGTGGATTGTTGAATGGTTGAGTGGTTGAGTTGAGTGGATGACGACTTGCCTCTTGAGTGCAATGCTGTGTCGTGTCGGTTGTTGCGGTTGCTTGCATGCTGGCTTGTCATTGCTTTTGTTGTGACTGTGCGTTGTTGCGTTGCTCTGCTTCTCGTTACTTTGGCGTTGTCCTTGCGTTTAATGAACTCACGTGAAATGCACGCACATGTGTACCGGGCGAGGGAAGCAAAGGTCAACCACACACACGCACACACACACACACACACACATCACATAACATTGCGTGCGTTGCTGGTTGTGACTCATGTGACCTTGAGTGTTCTGCTGCCGTTTGAGATGATTCTGCTGATGTCATACGAGAGCTTCGACACCTCCCGTCGCACCTCCTCCTCGTCCAGCTGCCATCGTCGTCGTCGTGGTGGTGGTGGCGGCGGTGTGATGTGCATGAGAGTGCATGAGTGTGTTAGGTGCAAGAGTGTACATAAGTGTGCAAGAGTGTTCCTTGAGTGTGTGTGTCAACAACATGCAAACGAAGGTCATGCCTCCCCGTGATCACCACCACTTTCAACCACCACCACCCACATCATCATCCACTCACCCCCGGATTGGCTGATCGGATCCATTGCGAGAGGATGAAGATCTCGGCGCTGCAGTCATAGCAGTGGTCCAGGCCCTCCCCCTGTGGCGACAAAGGTGGTCATGATGGTGATGATGGTGATGATGGTGGTGATGATGGTGATGATGATGATGATGATGATGATGATGATGATGATGATGGTGATGATGAGGTGGAGCCAGGTCCCGCAGGCGCTGCTGTGTTTTGTACATGTTGAACAGACACGCACAAGCAAGATTGCCACAATTCAAACGCACACACACACACACACACACACACACACACACACACACACACACACACACACACACGGACCTGCACGCTGTGCTCGTAGTATGTTGTGCGGGTGATGACGTTGTGGTGGAACATGAGGCCTTCAAAGTCGCGGAAACTGAATGTTCGTCGCGCCTCCTGCAGCGCGGTGTGGTGTGGTGTGTCGGGTTGTGGCGTGTTTGCGTGAGAGAGAAGCAAAAGGGAGGGAGCGTGTGCGAGTGTGTGCGGGCGTGTTTGTTTGTGTCTGGGTGACGCCTCACAACTACTACAGTCGTCACGCTGACAACAATCACCAAGCACCAACAAACAACCACGAACCATCACCCAAATGCCACACAAACCACCTCCCACTCCTCCTCCCACCTGCTACAACCTACCGGGTCTGTGACGAACATGGTGCACTCTGTGCCCGTGTTGATGCCCCACAGCGGGAAGCGGAGCTGCCCGTCGATGTATTCCGTGGCGCCGCCCTCCCCGCGCTTGCTCGGCCACGGCAGGAAGAACCGCAGCCGCGATGCCTGCAGGCACCGTTGGTGGTGGTGGTGGTGGTGGTGGTGACGATGAGATTTGTGATGATGATGGGGTTTGTTGGTGGTGGGCAATATGTTCACGACAGCAAGGACAGCAGCAACAGCAATGATCGCAACAACAGCATCCACCGCCACACAGCCCGTCATTGCGCACCGCGGGGCGGAGGAAGTTCATCCACTTCTCCTGCAGCCGCATCGTCTCTGCCAGGTGGTTGTCGGAATGGTCCGTTGCAGACTGGGCAGCACGGGGGTGGGAGCAATATCCAGAGTGTGTGGTGAAGGTATGAGTTTGTGGTGTGAGGTGTGGTTGTAAGTATTGGTGGGTGTCTAGCATGAGCGAACAAAACACGCCGTTTCTTCACGCAAGCGCACTTGACAAAGCCAGTAGCCTGCAGAGTGCAAGGCCATGGGGGGGGGGTCACACGTGTGTCACTCACCCTGAAGGAGCACATGAAGAGGATGTTCATGTTGCGAAACTCCTCGGCTTCGTCGAGGTCAAACGCTTTCGGGCGCAGCTCAATCTGCCGTGTGGCCTCGCACTGGCGCACAGCACATGTATGGTGATGGTGGTATGCATGGTGATGGTGGTGATGTATGAAGGTGTGGTGGGGTGTGGTGGAGAGGATGAGCGTGTTGAGGGAGAAAAACGAGGGCAGCTATTTATCCACACACACGCACACGCACACGCACACAAACACACATACACACACGCACACACACACACACACACACACACACACACACACACACACACACACACACACACACCCAGTGACGGTGCCGTCGGGTGCTTTCTCCTCCACCCAGTCGCGTGGGTCATCAAACAGGTCAAGCGGGTGCGGAACGGGCAGTTTGTCTGAAAAAAAGCCACATGCAAGCGTGACACCATGCATGCAAGCGTGACAGCGTGCCGACCAGGAACGTGGATGCTGAATGACCGTGGTAACGGGTTTGTGCAGGAGCAAGGGACGGTCAGGCAGG
>NW_004754920.1:911678-912740 GCF_000188695.1 Salpingoeca rosetta | reverse complement strand
GGGGTGTGTGGTGTGTGTGTGTGTGTGTGTGTGTGTGTGTGTGTGTGTGTGTGTGTGTGTGTGTGTGTGTGTGTGTGTGTGTGTGTGTGTGTGTGTGTGTGTGTGTGTGTGTGTGCGTGCGTCGACGCTTTGTGGTGATGGTGTCCACACCTGCGCTCCTGTGTAATGTCGCGGTAAATAACTTCGCGCGTAAACTTGTGCACATATCCACGGCCCTTGCCCGGCGCCTCGATGGAGAACTAGCGCAGATGCGGCAATCAGCCCGACACAAAAGCATGCGCACGTATATTAGCGTGCAGATGTGTATGTGTGTGTGCGTGTGTATGTGTGTGTATGCGCGTGTGTGGGCGTGTGCGTGCATTTGTGGGAGCAAGAGCGCGACAACCGACATGTTCAAGGCACGCGCAAACCACAACACGGCAAGTAGAAGCTGTGCTCCCATGAGGCAACATACCCAGTGGCAGAAAGGTGAAGCGCCTTCCTTGTGTGAGGGCGGACGAACGAGGCTCACCAGCATGAAGCGAGGATTGAACCTGCGCGGCAATGATGGTTAGTGCGGTTAGGGAGGGCCGTTGAGGACAAGCGCCTACACAGGCAGACAAACACACACACACACACACACACACACACACACACACACACACACACAGACAAACACACACACACACACACAGACACACACACACACACACCAGGTGACGGTGCCGTCGGTTGCTTTCTCCTCCACCCAGTCGCGTGGGTCATCAAACAGGTCAAGCGGTTGCGGAACGGGCAGTTTGTCTGAAAGACGGCCACATGCAAGCGTGACACCATGCATGCAAGCGTGACAGCGTGCCGACAAGGAACGTGGATGCTGAATGACCGTGGTAACGGGTTTGTGCAGGAGCAAGGGGACGGTCAGGCAGGGTAATAGCTGGCCCCGCACCGTGCTGTTCGCCAGTCTCCATGTTGCAAAAGGTGGTTGATCCGTCGGTGTGATGGCACACACGCCAACGGCATGGGCTGCGCAGTTGTCACATGCAACAGGCAGACACGGCAATGATAAGAACACGCAATGCGCAG
>NW_004754920.1:906354-907154 GCF_000188695.1 Salpingoeca rosetta | reverse complement strand
ACACACACACACACACACACACACACACACACACACACACACACACACACACACACACACACACACACACACACACACACACACACACACACACACACACACACGTGCGCGCGCGCACACTCAACATATCACATCTCACCTGGAGGCGCCAGCCATCTTCATCCTGTGGCTTGACGGGAAGGATTTCAAGCGGCACACCGGCTTGGATGGTGGGCGCAGCCGCTGCTGCAGACATGGACCCCTGTTGTTGCTGCTGGTGCTGCTGGTACTGGGAGCGGTGGTGGTGGTGGCTGCGTCTGCTGCTGCTGCCGCTGCTGCCGGAGCCAGTGCCAGTGTCGTACGGTCGTGGGCGCAGCGTGCGCCGTGGTCGTCGCATGGCCATCTTTGCTGTTTGTTTGTGGGAGGAAAGAGAAAGGAAGACAGCAGTGCAGAAATCACAGAAGCAACGACGGTGGTGCTGACACGCATGAGATGTTGTGATGACTTGTGACACGACATGGTGCGCTGGTGCACAGGGGCAACGAGGCGATCCCGTGTCTGCCTTGGAGTTGAAGATGTGATGTGACGCGTTGGTGGAAGGTACCTGACCCAGCGGGCATTCCACGTCAGTACATTGGACACGCTCACTGGCAGTGTCGCCGCGCAGAAGAAGAACACCGACACATTAGGACAAGAGTGCCGCTTCTCCCCGCACCCGCCCACCTCGTGCTGTGCCAAGCCCACCACGAGCGAGTGACCGAACAGAGGCAGCTGTTCTTCCCCACGTCTTCTCCACGTCCTTCCCACCCAACGCCCTCCTC
>NW_004754920.1:904721-906254 GCF_000188695.1 Salpingoeca rosetta | reverse complement strand
ACGTCCTCCGCTGTGCGGCGACCACCAGCCATGCATGTGCACCATCCATCAGCTCAACGAACAGACAACGTCTGTTCTTCAAAGTTCTCCTTGTCCACCCCGCCAGTCTGTGCACCTCGCCACTCGCTCGCTGCTGACGATGGCTTGGAAGTAGTGCCGTTGCGTGCAGTGTTGGTGCGTGCACGGCTGGTCATTTCCAAGCTGCTGCCCCCCTCCCCTGCAAGCAAGCAACCCGCTGGACTGAGATTGCCAAGATGGACGCACCCAAGACCACCACGAGGAAGCTGAAGCGAGGTTGGTATTCCAGTGGATAACTCCCTTTTGGTCCAACTGCACTGCATCTCCTCCCGGCCCATCCGCTCACTCATCCTCCCTGCATCTTCTCCTCCATCTTCATGCTCTTCTCCTCCATCTTCCCGTTCGTGGACAGAACCTCGCGATGCCAAACGCGTTGGTGACCAGCTGGCAGACGACAAGACAAAGCTGCTGGCAGCCATGACGCACGACAGTGGCGTGGACGTCATCACGCCAACTGTCATCAAGACCAAGCTGCCGGCTGACATTGTCGGCGCTACTTCCAGCCTAGACACTGCACCAGCAACGAGAGGTGAGCCGATTGCATGCTGTATGTGAGTGAGTGAGTGTGTTTGTGTGTGAGAGTGTGTGTGAGTGTGAGTGAGAGAGAGAGAGAGAGTGTGTGTGTGTGTGTGTGAGTGAGTGAGAGTGAGTGAGTGAGTGAGTGTGTGTGTGTGTGTGTGTGTGTGTGAGTGTGTGTGTGTGTATGTGTGTGACTGTTAAGCTGCGCTCCCCACTCCCCCACTCCCCCACTCCCTCCCTCCATTTCGCCCCTCCATCCCAGCACTCACACTTCTGCACCCTGCGCTGTGTAGACGTTGGTGTTGGCACGACATCCGACTTCTTTGACTGCTACTACTCGCCGCTGCTGACCGCAACCCTCGACGACGATGATGAGGAAGCGCAGATGAAGCGGAAGAACAAGGAAGACCCCGAGCCGGAGTGGTACATGCTGCGAGCAACACAGCACCTGACACGCGGGCCCTGGGCGCCCGTGCCGCCGCCACCACTCGTCCAGCTGAAGCCACCGACCAGCGCTTTCAGCTTCAAGAAGGTCTCGCGTTCACGGCCGGATCGCGTGTGCCACACGTGTCTCTTCTCCAAACCGTGCACGCGCCACCCTGAAAAGCTGTTCGACATGACATCATCCTCCACCAAATAGTGGTGCGTGTGTGTGTGTGTGTGTGTTTGTGTGTGTGTGTGTGTGTGTGTGTGTGTGTGTGTGTGTGTGTGTGTGTGTGTGTGGCGTGTTAAATTGGGGAAGTTGTATCGGTGAATCCCAATATCAGTCTTTTGGATTGAATGGACGGAGTTAATAGTATTCGTGGCAATCCCCGAGAATTTCTAAATTCGTAAGGGATTTGGGCGTAATACGTCAGTTGATGTAGCGCGGGAGGTTATCCGAGTATAAGAGGATACGGCATGGAGCAGACACGGGAACCGCAGCCTAGAGACGAA
>NW_004754920.1:891520-904621 GCF_000188695.1 Salpingoeca rosetta | reverse complement strand
ACGAACACACACACACACACACACACACACACACACACACACACACACACACACAGCACACGCATGCTCCACACCGCACAGCAAGCTACCATACAAAACGCGCAGGAAAGGCGTTGCAAGTCCGCCGATAAGCCCGCAACAAACGTGATCCACCATCACATACAACTACTTGAGACGGTTCGGTGGTAGAGAAGACACACCACACCACCGCCAGCGACACAAACCGCCGCAAGACGAGGGAGCGACCTCACGGCAGCTGCTCAATGGTGTCAAAGAGGTTGGTCATGGACACGGCGCCGGCGTGGTGGTGGGGCGGGTGCCACGTGGTGGAGTTGCTCCAGTCGCCCATGATGACATCGTCAAAGACCTTGGCCACGGCCGGGTCGTCGATGCGCACGTTGAAGTCGCGGTTGACGCTCTGCCAGCCGGGCTCGCCGTACGGCGGGTACGCGCCGTCGCCGCCAGGGAAGTCCGAGGGGCTCCAGTTGCCCGTCGAAAACGACACGCGCGTGCCGTCCGCAATCCAGAACTTTTGCTGCACAGGCGGTTGGTTGGTGGTAGTAATGGGTTGGTGGTGGTTGAATGAAGGAGACGAGGAGGGAGGGCGTGAGGGAGCGAGCGATGACGGTGCTGTTCTGACGCGTGACGGAGGGTGGCATCACACAGAGGCGGAACCATGCGTGTGCACATGACACACTCAACGCACAAACACATACGAATACACACACGCACAAACACATCACACACGCACATACGAATACACACACATACACATCACACACACACACACACATTCCCCTCCCCCCCCCCCTTATTTGCTACGCACGTGGTTGTACATGTAGAAGCCAAACTGCCAGGCGCGGTGGATGACGAGCCCCTTTGCCTGGAGCTTCTCAAAGCACTCGCTGGCCTTCTGCTGGTCGCCGCTGCCGTAAATCTCGCTGGAGACGAGCATGGTGATGTTGACGCCGCGCTTGTGCGCATCCAGCAGCCAGTCGCACAGCCGGTCGTCCGTCACCTGCGGCAATTTGGGGGGGGGGGGATGATCAGGGGTGGTGGTGGTGGTGAGAGAAGGAGTCAGTCGAGTAGCAGTAGAACAGTGTACATACAACTGACACGCCAGTTCCACAACACAGAGTCACAGTTGCAGAGAGACAGCCACAGACACACAAAGAACACAAAGCACACCTGGTAGATGTAGAGCTTGAAGGAGTGCTTGACGGCTTGGAGATCAGACATGAGCGCCTTGTACGAGAAGTCGGGGGACGTCCACAGCTGCAGCGGGCAGAAGAGGGGGCGGGGTGTTGGGGATTGGGGCAAGGGAGTGAGCACTGGGGTACGAGGCCAAAACTGGGAGCAGTTGTCAATTCAAGCAGCCAGCAAGTAGCCACACACACACACACACACACACACACACACACACACACACACACACACACACACACACACCACACCACAACACAACACAACACAACACAACACAACACAACACACACATACACACAGAGGCACACGTACGCACAGACCTTGAATGGGGCATTGATGGGGATGGGCTTTGGCTTTGGGGAGACGTAGGGGCGGTCTGGGCCAGAGGGGATGTCAAAGTCGCGGTGCGCCGGGTTGGTGATGATGGCCATATCCGAGGCCGAGTACGAGTTGGTCACGTTGTACGGGCGCGTCGCTTCCCAGTCCCGCTCATACACCGCCGTCAGGAAATCAATCACAAGCGCCATGTCCTTGCCTGGTGTTGAGGAGGGAGGCGGGCAGGGTGGTGGATGGATGGTGGTTAAACGTGAGGTGAGGTGAGGTGAGGTGAGGTGGGGTGGGGTGAGGTGAGGTGAGGTGAGGGAACAGGCGGGTTGACGGGCATGGAGGAGGGGGTTGTTATTGTTGGTTCGTTTGAGGGCAAAAGAGGGGCAGCAGGAGAGCTAACTAGATAAACTCAAGTACACACACACATACACACAAGCACACACAAGTACACACACACACAACCACAAAAACAAATCCTAGCACGGGGCGTGCTTACCAGTACCTTCGATGTTTGCGCCGGCCTCGCGGTTCTTCATGTAGGAGCTGCGGCTCCAGTTGACGGAGGAGATGGACGCCGCGTTGCTGTCCCGCATCATGAACTTGGAGTGGGTGAAGGTCGTCGACGTGTACATGCCAACCTTCACGCCGTTGAGCGAGAGGAAGTCAAAGGGCGCAATCTTGCCCTCGCACGTCACATCACCAAAGTCGTTGGTGATGATGCGGATGGACACGCCCCTGACGAGACAACGCAGGAGGAAATCAGCCATGGCAAAAGGGAGCAAGCAAGCATGAAGGGCGAGTATGGGGAGCAAGCAAGGGGTGGAAGGCTCAAGAAAGGCAGCCCACGTTCGTGCAGCATGAAACAAGACAGACACAGACAGACGGACACACGGACACCAAGAGAGACAACCACCCCCAACACACACACACACACACACACACACACACACACACACACACACACACACACACACACACACACATCTCGCGCCCACCTGTGCGCGGCGTTGAGGATGGCCTGGAAGACGGGGAACTTCTCACCGCTGCAGGTGGACACCTTGCAGCCAACACAGGGCGATCCCTGCACAAGACAACAGCAAGACAACAGCAAGACAACAGCAAGATGACGGCAAGGCGATGAGCATTGCACAACAGCAACGCAGCAAACACACACACACACACACACACACAGGGAAGCATGTGACTTTGCTCAAGCACCAAGAACTAAGGCCTTGCGCCACACCCAGGAAAAATCAAACGTACGCTCGAGCAGTGGCTCCAGCTGGAGAAGCTTGGCGTGATGATGTCGAGCGTCTTGCTGGCCTTGCTGATAAAGTCCACGATGGTGTCCACCGAGTGATCTGGGCTGAAGAACGGGGTGATGGTGAGATCCGCAGACGACAGCTCCAGCGGCTTGAACTGGGCGTGGTACGTCTTGGTCTGGTGGTCATACGACGGATCAGAGGGCGGAGACGGTGGTGCAGTGCCTGCACGCGGATCATTGAAAAAAAAATAATACAAGAGACAAGGGTTAGATGCTTCAGTGTGGCGTTGAAGCGGCGAGCAGTGCACGGCAACACCGTGACTTGCGGAGAACAGTCCTACAACAAGCAAGCAATCTGTGTTTTGTTTGTGTGTGTGGTTGTGTGTGGTTGTGTGTGTGGTTGTGTGTGGTCTGTTCTCTTCTGACATACCATTGCAGGCGCAGCCTGGGGGCTGATGGCACGTGTTTGAGTCCGAAATGCACGAGTCCCCACACGCCTTTGAGCCATCGCTGCAGTACTTGCAGCAGGACGGATCAGCAGCAGCCGCAGCCATCACCGTCACCGCAGCAGCAGCGGCGGCCACGATGACAGCCAGGACCACAGCCACCTTCTTTCCTCCAACAACAAGCATGGCGCTGTTCCACAAGCAACAAGAAGGAGAGGAGGGAAAACAAACAACCGGTGGATAAATGATTGGTGTCTTCACGTGTTTTTCGGCTACTACTTCACAGTGCATTTTTTTGTGCTGTGTTGTTTGTTTGCTGCTGGGGTTGGCGACAGCGACACACGAAAAAAGGGGAATCAACGCAGACGGCGTTGAAGATGGTGATGATGTGGGAGCACGCTCGCTCCTTCCTGCTCGGCGCACTGGCCGTCGTCCTGCTGCAGAAGGCAGTCTACATCCTCTCCCCACAAATCGGTGAGGCTTGGAAAGAGGAGGGGGGAGGGCGAGGGAGGGGCAAGAGGGAGGGGCAGAGAGGGAGGAGCAGAGGGAGGTAGAAAGGACCGGGGGTGGGAGGAGAGTGTGCTCTCGTCGTGTTCGGTGAGCGACGCCAGTCCATGCCACCCAGCACGCACGATCTCGCGTCAGCTCACATTCGTGTGCTCTTGCAACGTGCGTGTGACGTGCATGCAGGCCAACCAGATGTTCCAATCCGACGGAGCCGAGATGAAGATGGCAGTGATGATCCCTCCACCTACAGCGTGATTATTGTTGGAGCTGGCGCAGCAGGTATGCTTGGCACGCGCGTGTGGTGCTGTGTTGTGTGGTGTTGTGTGGTGTGCTGTGTTGCGCGCCTGCCGCTTACTCACTGACTTACTCACTCTCCCTCTCTGCCCTGTTCATGTATTTGCCCGCCCTAACCGACACACACCTTCCATCACTACGCACCACTGTTCATCTGCAGGGCTTTCTCTGGCTGGACGTTTGGAGCGCGCTGGCGTGAGTGTTGGTGGTTTTCCTGTCGAAATATTGTGCTGGATGGTTTGAGCAATGTGCATGTACTGCACGCGCTTGTGTTATATCAGCAGCTGTGCATGTTCACTCACGCGTGCATGTGTGAGTGTGGCTATTAGATCTCCTATGTAGTGTTTGAGAAGGACGAGCCTGGCTCTGCGTGGGAGAACCGCTACGATCGCCTCCACCTCCACACCGTCCGCGGCATCTCCGAACTTCCATACTGGGTGTGTGCCTGCGTGCATGCGCGTGTGCTGTCTCATGTGCGGCATGTGTTTTTTTTTTCGGTTGCATCTGCGTGCTGTCTTGTTGTCTACCGCTGCCACCATGCTCTACTGCCTTCCCCCACTGTACCCTTGCCATTGCGCCAGCTCACGTGCGGCGCCCCAATCACAGCGGTTTCCGGACTGGACCCCAACTTTCGTGTCGCGCAGCTTTCTTGCAAAGTATTACCGCGCCTACGCTGCTTTCCACAACGTCAAGACACACACAGAGGTGAGAGATGCTGTCTGCGCGCCTGCAGGTGTCGGAATGCGCACATACATACATGTGCGTGGGTGCGTGTGTGTGTCCATGTGTATTTGTGCGATGTTGTGTCGACTGCATCTCACAGGGCACGCCCGCCCCAACTCCTCGCAGGTGACGACGACGACGTTTGACGAGTCCAAAGAAACATGGACGGTCGAAACGAAGGCGGCAGATGGCAGCGTGCGCACATACACATCCAACGTGCTGGCGGTGTGCACTGGCCAGGAGTCTCAGCCGAATGTGCCGCACTTCAAGGGCGAGGCCTCATTTCCTGGTCGCCTCCTCCACTCGCAGGTCCGCTGCTGTGACCAACGGCATGGTTGATGTGCATGCGTGCATGTACAAAGTGCCGGAGTGAATGCGTCCATGTGTTCACATGTGCGTGCACGTTTCGGTTGAAGTCGGTATTATCCCACATCCTCTCACTTGTTCCCTGACCACAACCACAACCACCACCACCACCACCACGACTACCGCCACCACCGCGACCCAGGAGTACACGAGCGGCAAAGAGTTTGAGGGCAAGCGTGTGCTGGTTGTTGGATTTGGCAACTCCGGATCTGAGATGGCACTTGATCTCTGGGAATGGGGCGCACAGCCGACGGTGAGATTGGCGTTGAAGTGCTGAAGGCGAGAGGGGTGTGGAGGACAGATGAGGTGCTGGTGGTGTTATTGATGCAGTGAAGAGGTGGTGGAGTGGATGCAGGACAGCTGTCAGGAACGTTGACTCACGCACATGCGCATTCATTCACACACACACACACACACACACACACACACACACACACACACACACACACACACACACCTCACACAGGTGCTGGTGCGGTCACCCATCCACATGCTGCCGCGCTCGTTGACGCGCGTGTTTGGACACATGTACGACGTGATGCGTCCGCTGCCACCGTGGGTGCACGACAGCGGCCGCGACCTCATCTACAGCCTCGTCTGGGGCGACCTCACGCCGGTATGTGTTGTATGTTGTGTGTTGTGTGTTGTGTGTGTGCGTGTGTGTGTGCGTGTGTGTGTGTGTGTGTGTGTGTGTGTGTGTGTGTGTGTGTGTGTGTGTGTGTGTGTGTGTTTATGATGATGCGGGCAGCTTGGCTCATGTGTTTGTGGCGCGCTCTTTCTCTTGTTTACCCAACACAACGAATGCAGTACAACATCTCCCTGAAGAAGACCGGTTTCGTGACCGACATTGTCGTTCACCACAAGTGCGTGCCCACCGCGCCTGCATCGTGTTGACTGCTTCGCTTGGTGCGGTGTTGACGCGCTGTTGAACATGCCAGCACGTGCACTCAACGGGTCAAGCTCATCTCCACAGTTTCACACAGTTTCACACAGTTTCACACACCTCCCTGCCATGCCACTCCATTCACACCGTGTGTTCGTGCAGGGCGCCTGTGCAAGACATTGGTACGATGGCGCTGATCAAGAAGGGCGAAATTGCTGTCATCAAACACGAGATTGACCACATTGACGGAAACACGGTGCGGTCTTGCCGCGTTTGTGACCATGTGCCTGTTTTGCAGTGTTGTAGGTGCTTGTTATTTGAGTCCTTGATGTGTGCACATGTGAAGCAAACACACACACACACACACACACACACACACACACACACACACACACACACACACACAATGCCAATGCACAATGCACACACGCGCGCAGCCTCCTCTCACATCTGCTGCAACCTCGCGACAGGTGCACTTCGCGGACGGCAGCACAGGGACATTTGACCACATCCTGCTGGCAACCGGTTTCAAGCACAACACGGGCCCGTATTCCAGGTTCCTTCCGTCAGATGTCGTGGCGCAGCTGCCAAACGAACACAACGTCGTCTCCAGTGGCCAGGTGCTGTGACATGTGCGTGTGTGTGTGTGTGCGTGCGTGTGTGTGTGTGTGTGTGTGTGTGTGTGTGTGTGTGTGTGCGCGTGCGTGTGCCAACGGCTTCAGGTTTGCACTGCACATCGTGCACATACAGACACGCATGTGCAAGCACAGATCATTCCCTGGCAGAACGCCACCAATGCTCATTCACACCTGCGACGGGCACTGTCTCGTGTGCAGGAGGTTCCACATCAGAAGCGGTTGTACATGCTCGGCTTCAACGACTACATGGGCAGGCTCGGTAGGTCGTGCCGTATTGCTTACAAGCAAACAAATGAGGTGATTTGGTTCGCATTGCTTGGGTTAGTTACACTGCGTTGTGTGCCTCGAATCGTGCACTCACATGTAAATTGTGCGCGTGCATGTGCATATGCGTGTGTGTGTGTGTGTGTGTGTGTGTGTGTGTGTGTGTGTGTGTGTGTGTGTGCGTGTGTGCGTGTGTGTGTGTGTGTGTGGGCGCTCACATCTGCAGCTGAAATCAACCGGGAGTCTGCACATATCGTGAAAGACATTGTTGCGAAGAAGTACGTGTAACGCAAGTGTTGTTGTTGTTGTTGTTGTTGTTGTTGTTGTTGTTGTTGTTGTTGTTGTTGTTGTTGTTGTTGTTGTTGTTGTTGTTGTTGTTGTTGTTGTTGTTGTGCTTAGGCGCTCGCTTGTACTGCCAGATCGTTTGTGTGCGTGTGTGTGCAATAAAGCAGTTTGTACTCAGCAGAACAAAGCAAAAAAAAAAAAAAGCCAGGTGTCGAGGGAAATGAAAGCAGCGGGGAACACGAATGTGATGACAGAAAATCGTGTGTCTATGTACAGCAGCGAGGACACACAGACAATGGCAGATGGTGGATGCTGTTCAGAAGAAGGGGCAGATAGTTTGAGCACAAACATTGTAAAACAAAACACAGAGTGCACAAAGAGTGCATGCGGGCATAGTTGTGTTCGTGAAACGACAGTGGTTAGACATTGCTGATGCATTGCAACATCAGAGTGACGTGAACCACTCATTTCATTTCACAGTCAATCGCATTCGCCAGGCTCCCCCTCAGCATCCTTGAACACAGAGTTGAACGTCGACTTGACATATGCAACATAGTTCTTCAGCCTGTCACGTCACAAAGCGAATTCATTATGACGGGGGGAGTGGGCGTGAGCAAGTGAATGACACAGGCGCCACCAGCATCACGAGCCAGCAAAATAAAATAAAATAAAAAACAATTCATGCAAGCGCCCCTGTCCCCTTCCTCCTCCCCCAAAACGCACGCGTGGCTTACGTTCGCTTCTCTGTGTTGGCGTAGTCGAGCTTTTCGCGCAGCGCAAGAGACTCGGCAGCAGCCTTGCGCTGCGCATCCAACTTGGCCTGTTCAGTCGCTTGGAGCGCTGAGCGTAAATATACATATACATACACATATACACACACATACACGCACACAGATGCAATGGTCGAAAGAGGTGCAAGGTACAAACGTTAGTGTGACAGACAAGATACACCGCCAGAGAGAAGCTCCTTTCTTGCTGTCATGATGCACGCACTCAGACACACACACACACACACACACACACACACACACACACACACACACACACACACACACACACACACAACTCTCTTCCCCACAACGCACCGTCCTTCGTGGCCTTAAGCTCGGCCTCGAGGGCAGCAATGCGCTCATTCAAGCGCTGCTGTTGCTGTCGTGCCTGATGCAATTTAAGTTGCAGAAACAGCGAATAATGGGGTGAATGCCAAGCGCAAGGGCAATATTGTACTGGCACACCTGTCTTGTTGTGGACATGCATACAAACACAACAACGCGTCGCACACACTGTTTCCACACATTCACGCACCGACACACACACACACACACATTCACAACATGCCAATTTCTCCATACACAAGACATGCAAAAACGACAGCACACCTCCTCGGTCTGTTGTCCTGTTGTCCTGAGGTGTTCGCTGCGGGCGGTGTTGAGATCGCGCTCAAGCGATGTCGCCCGCTCACGTGCTTCGCTCACGTCTCTCTCCAGCGACTCAACCTGGTGCACCACAACATTGCATAACGACAACGCCAGGACATCAAGTTGATCAACGAAAGCGATAACAGTGTTGGTTGGGCAAGGCAGTGATGGTTCACAGTGGCACGAGCCAAGGGCAAACACATATGAATGTACGTGCGTGCGTGTGTGTGTGTGTCGTGTGTGGTGTGTACGCTCATACCTGCAGTTCCAGGCGCTGTGTTGTGCCCTCGAGAGAGGAGATTTGCTTTCGCTGATTCTCTGACGTCTCCTGCAAAGATTCGATGCGCTGCTGGGTCGTTTCGAGATCCCGGCGCTGAAGAGAAGATGGACAATGGCAGGGAGTAATTTGGGGGTGAGGGCGGACGATACATATGTGGCTAGTGGAGGGTGAAGAGTTGGCAGTGCAGGCGGTCAGATGCTTCGGTGGCAAGGCGGAGTGAAAATCATTCGTAGCGTCTCATGGCAAACATCAGCCGAGATGAATTCGAACAACACAACGACACCAGGCGACAGGTGCAGGGCACGCACCAGGGCGTCGCGCTGATGCGTGGTGTCACGCAATTCTTCCTTTGTTTTCTGCTCGCTTTCTTGCGTTGCGGCCAGCTGGCCAGGCCGTGTAGGAAGAGGGAGGAAGGGAAGTGTGCATGAATGCGTGCGTGAGTGCGTGTGTTTGTGAGTGCATGGGTCAGAGAGTGGGGATACAAACACAATGCATCAGCAGACAAGGATGAACAATGCAGGCAACCCAAGCTCAAAGCAACAGCACCTTCACAGACACACATGACAACACAATCGCTTGTACTTTCATGCCTGCTTTCAATCACCTGATCTCTGATGTTATCGATCATTTCGTTTGCGCGCCTGAGTGCTGAGTCCTTGATGTCGCCTTGCTCTGACAGCATGCTGCACACGACGCACCATACAAGAATGAGTAACAGGCATGCAATGTCGAGTTGTACCATGACTTTCGCAAGAAGGCAAACGTGCACCTCGTTGCTCTGCTCTGCGTGAAGCTCATGCCAGTCCAACACCTCGCAACCAATTATCACTGTTTGTGAACACGATGCACTCACTTTCGTCGCGTCTCTGCCAGCTCTTCTGCAGTTGCAAGTTTGCTCTTGAGTGTCGCAATCTGCGTGCGTGCAGCGTCGAGTTTGTGGTTCAGATCGGCCACTGTCTCCTCTGTTGCCGCTGTTGTTGTGTTCAAGCGATCCTCCAACGCGCTCAGGTCCGCACCCTGACATGTGCACAGAGAATGTGTGAGTGTGTGAGTGTGTGAGTGTGTGAGTGTGTGTGTGTGTGTGTGTGTGTGTGTGTGTGTGTGTGTGTGGGAGTGTGTGTGTGTGTGTGTGGGAGTGTGTGTGTGTGTGTGTGTGTGGGAGTGTGTGTGTGGGAGTGTGAGGGAGTGCGTGTGTGTGTGTGTGTGAGCAAGCAATTTTGCACGCGCGACTTTTAGTTGTGGTTATGGCTTGCGTGTATGTGTGAGAGTGTGACTGTCGCGCGTGGTTACATTGCAGTTGTGTTTGTGCTTGTGTTTGTGATTACACTTGTGTGTTTCTGAATGAGTCGCGCCCTTGTATGTTGTGGTGTTGCGAACAGCAATGGATGATCAGGTTGAGCAACACTTACGCGTGCATGAAGCTGCTGTGTCAGCGAGTCGCGTTCGCGCTCGCCCTCATCCAGCTTCTCCTCCAGCTGCTGTCGCCTCTGCGCTTCTGCGTCACGATCACGCACCGCCTACACGACCATATGTGTGCGTGCACGCGCGCGTGTGTGCATGGTGGGCATGTCATGGGTGAGGGAGATTGCAGTGTCAGCACACGACATCAACATATGTCATCGTGGCGAACCAACAAAACCATGTGTGTGAGGATAACCCTCGCGCGCGAACATACACACACACACACACAGGGTGTTATCTCCTTTCCTGAGTCAACACAGCCTTGCTTACCAGCTCAAAGTTGTTCTGTGCAACGTCCAAGTCCTGCCGAACTTGCTGCAGGACAGACTCACACTGCCGCAGCCTGCGCACAAACAAAGTAAGTGCGTGAGAGAGTGAATCTCTCTCTCTCTCTCTCTCTCTCTCTCTCTCTCTCTCTCTCTCTCTCTCTCTCTCTCTCTCTCTCTGTGGGTGTGTGTTGAGGGTGATGACAGATTAACAACAACAATCACTGATATTGTTTCGGTCACCGTGACCAGTGCCAAACATTCAACGTACCGTTTTTTCGTCTCCTTGTGTGCACGCTTCATCGCGGCCTTTTCGCCCGCCGCGCGTGCTTCCAAGTCGCTCACCGCTTGCTGGAAATCCCGCATCTAAACCGCAAACAGTTGCACGCAAGCACGGTCACGCGTCAATCCACGCTTTGTAGTTGTGTGGTTGTATGTGCGAATACACGCACGGGTTGATGCTTGCGGAGCCTCAGAACACACACCCAGCAGCAGCAGTAGCAGTCACAACACGCGCACGCACGCGCGCAACACCCACGCGTGTGCGTCGTTGAATTTACCGCATTGGAGGAATAGGACTGCGTTGCACGCACGCGCGCCAGTTCCTCTTCAAGCCGCAGACATTCGCGCGATTTCTCCTTCAGCTTCTTGTCGGCCTTTGCTTTGGATTCCTGTCGCATGAAATGAAGAAAGCACGCGTTAAGCAACGTTATGGTGGGCATCTCATGTTTGAACGCGTGTGTGCATGTGTGTATGTGTATGTGTGTGTTGTGTTATGTGTGTGTGTGCATGTGTGCATGTGTGCGTGCTTTGTATGTGTGTGTGTGTGTCACATGCAGCACGTACACACCCACACACATGCACGAACTCACAGATACATGCACGCACATTCTCATGCAACGTGTGCAAAGACTGACCCTGAGCGACGTCTTGATGTCCTCAAATGCGCGTTGCAGCTCGGACGTGTGCTCGACTTGGTTTTCCAGCGCGGCCTTCTCAGCTTCCCGTCGCTGCAGCTAAAGCAATGAAGGTTTGATTGAAGTGTGTGCATGCGTGTTGACATTCATGTGCGGGGTGGCGTGAGCTCTACGTGATACAAATACAAACGACACCACAACATAACGCACTTGGCACAACCTTGCTTGCTCTCGCACACACACGCACGCGCGCACAACTCTCACGTTCGCAGCCACAAGCACACTTTCACATGCACCCAAACACGCAAATACACCACACTTTTCACACCAACAGACATACACAGACACGTGTGCACACCAGGTGCACTGCCAACACGCCGCACCTTCTCTTGAAGGCGCTTGTTGGCGCGCTCCATCAAATCAAGCTTCTTGAAGATGATATCACGTTCGCGCGCAACCACGGGGTCACGCGGTGCTGTTGACGGCGACAACAGGCGGCGCAGTGCTCTGGTGTGGTTGGCACGTCGAGGGATTGAATGGATTGGGCGGGTTAGCGCCAAGATTAGCAGGTTGTGTCTGTGACCAACACGGAACACACAAACGCAAAACATGAAAGCGAAACAGCAAAATAGAGCAATGGAAGCAGCCGCAGTGACGCAAGGTAAACCCATCACATGCACACACACACACATGCGTGTGCGCACCTGTTTGCGTCCTCAAAGTCGTCAACCTGCTCCATCATTGTCCGGCCAGCATCATCACCACGACCAGCGCGACCGCCACCGCTACCAGCACGTGCTGCGGTGGGATGAGTCGAAGCCGACGACGCTCCGTACTTGCCGCGTGCTTCGTTGTAAGGCGCGCGCTGAAATCGCCTCTCGTAATCGGTCGTACGGCCCTGATCAGCGGTGTTGTCGTTTCCAAAGCCATCGCCGTCATCGTCATAGGCGTTCTCGTCAAACACGTCACCATGCATGCCGCGTGCATAGCGCGTGTCACCGTATCTTCCTTGGCCTGCACCCTTATCTCGCCCACGACCACCAGCACGGCGACCACCACGGCGCCCTTGCTCTGCCTCGGAGTCTGGCTTGTAGTGGAAGTGCACGTGTTTGTCCCGCTTGCCACTGCGCTTGCTTCGACCACCGCTGCCGCGCCCAGCATCAGGCGATGGCGCCTGTCCACCCCCTTCTGACGAGGAGGAGGAGGAGGAGAGGTCGAGGACGCGGTTGTCGTTGTTGTTGCCGTCAACATAAAAGTGGTGGTGTTGGTGCTTGGCCTGCCGACGCAGCTCTTTCGCACGCACCCGGTCCGCCCTGTGTGTGTTTGTGTGTGTGTGTGTGTGTGTGTGTGTGTGTGTGTGTGTGTGTGTGTGTGTGTGTGTGTGTGTGTGTGTGTGTGTGTGTGTGTGTGTGTGTGCAGATGTTGCTGCTGTTGTTTGTTTGGAGGTCGTGAGATGCTCGCGTCTGTAGCAAACAACCCTCTGGTGTAGCCTATCTAGAGGCTTCTCATGGAAGATTAATCTGCATCGGGCACCCACCCTCGCTTGTCAAAACATT
>NW_004754920.1:888669-890639 GCF_000188695.1 Salpingoeca rosetta | reverse complement strand
CGATGTGCTTGGCGAGCTACCACTGTACGACCAGCGTCGCCGCGCGCGGGGGCAGTTCAGCATATCCAGAGCGGTCACGGCGGGTGTGCGTGCCTGCAGTCCCACCGTCACCGCCACCGCCGTTGCCCTCGCCAGAGTGTCGCTGTGAGCTGGATGTCGAGCTTGTGCACGTGTACGAGTGCGACCGCGGTGACGAGGACGTTGTTGACATGCTGCGGCCACGCCGCCCCTGGTGCAGCTGGTGGTGTGGGATGACAGCTGGGTCGTGGTGGTGGCGGTGGTTAAAGTACTGACGCCGAAACCGCAGGAGGGATGGCGAGCGCACGTGCTCGCGGCGACGGCGGCGGTAGCGGCTTGATCTGTTGCCTCGTCCCCGCACAGGTCACACACACACACTGTTGCTCTCATACACATACACACACACACACACACACACACACACACACACACACACACACACGCACAGACACACACACACACACGCACACACACACACACACTCACAGACACGCACAGACGCAGACAGACACAATGGACGAGCAAGAGCTGCTTGATATGCTGGAGCGGCAGAACCAGCTGCTGGAGAAGGACAACCGGGCGGTGTCGTTTGAACGCACCTCGCCGCAGCTGGACAGTGCTGTTGCTGGAAGTGAAGCGTCGAAGCGACGATGCGGCAGTGACAGCGGCCCGCTGCAGGAACAGCACATTGCAGAGCAACAGTTGCTGCAACACGGGCAGAACGGCCCACGCAGGCACGCGATGAGGCGCAGCGCATCCGCAGATCCAGCCGTCAAAGTGAAGGAGCGCATGGCATCTACGTCATCGTCATCATCACAACTACAGCACCACCAGCAGCAGCAAGCAGAGAACGGCAAGCAGGAGGAGGCAGCGGATCCGGAGGTGGAACGCTTCATGCTGTGGACGGAGATCCTGTCCAACTGGGACACGTGGTATCGCAAGAAGCAGCGGCGGCTGCTGGACCTGCTGTACGAGGGTGTGCCGGGCGCCTTGCGGTGCGTGGTGTGGCAGCACCTGGCACGGTCACAGCAGCAGGCGAGCGAGGTGTCTGCCGCACGGCTGCACACGGATAACGCCCCATCCTACGCAGAGCTGATTGCGCAAGACACGCCGCACGACAAGCTGATTCAGCAGGACCTGGCGCGCACGTTCCCAAAGCACCACAAGTTCAAGGACAAGCAGGGCGACGGGCAGGAGGTGCTGTACAACGTGATGAAGGCATATTCTTTGTACGACACGGAGGTTGGCTACTGCCAGGGCTCCGCCTTCATCGTGGCCATCCTGCTCATGCACATGCCCGAGGAAGAGGCCTTTGATCTCTTCATCATCCTCATGCGCGACTACCGTCTCCGCGGCATGTTCAAGCCCTCCATGGCGGACCTGCCGCTGCGGCTGCACCAGTTTGACGCGCTCATCCGCGCCACCTTTCCCGACCTGCACGCCCACTTTGGCGACCTTGGCCTTGCGCCGTCCATGTACGCGAGCCAGTGGTTCCTCACGGCGTTCACCAGCTCCCTGCACACGGAGGCCGCGTTTCGCCTGTTTGACGTGTTTTTGCTTGAAGGCATTCCGCTCCTCTTCAAGGCGGGGCTGGCCATCCTGCACACGAACCACAACCTGCTGCACCGGCACAACTTTGACGGCGTCATGACGGTGCTTGGGCGAGACGGCCTGCAGCAGCGGTACGTGGGCGCCGAGGAGGAACTCTTGCACGCGACAAAGGCCGCAGCCGTGACGCAGAAGCAGCTGCAGCGGTATGAGAAGCAGTACCACACAGAGAAGAAGGAAGAGGAGGAGCGCACGAGCGAACTCGCCCGCCTTCGTGACAAGTGCCACCGTCTCGAACAGCGCAACGCAGCCCTCGAGGCGCAGGTGTGTGATGGGTAAAGGGACGGAGGGACGGAGGATGCTTGTATTGTGTACTTCTTGTGTGTGTGTGTGTGTGCGTGTGT